>NC_092333.1:423432500-423485000 GCF_046630445.1 Rutidosis leptorrhynchoides
ACTAAGCATAAATCCTAAGATATAATCGAAAAAAATAAGAAACACTAACCTGTTAATTAAGGCGGTTTAGGAAAAACTAACCTTTCATGGAATATTTTTTTGAAAAAATAAGAAAAACTAACATGTTAAGAAACTTAGGGCAAATCGGGAGTTTATGAACAATCCCTACAAACGACAGATTATGATTTTTGGGATAAAATGCTCAAGAATTCATCTGGCAATTGAGGCGATTTGGGATTTTAAAAGTGTTTTTTTTAGGGTTTGGATGAGCAGCAAAAGTCCATGGTGTTACTGGCGTTTGTTGTTAGGTAGCTTTTTAATCCAAATGGTTTAATACTCCGTAAATTCTAAATTCTTTAAAAATTTAATTAATTAATGTTAATGACATCATCCACATGGCTTAGATTTTTTCTTTTTTATTTTAATTTTTTTTAACAAATGAAATTGCTTTTTTATGATGTCATCATTTTAGCAATATAATAGAAACTATAGATACAATATAAGTTAGCTAGGATATGATTTGTATAGAATTGTTACAATATTTCCCGTAGCTACAACAATCAAAAAATATCCAATCTTGTTTTACCCACAACTTCTTCGTTTTAAATCCGTTTTGAGTGAATCAAATTGCTATGGTTTCATGTTGAACTCTATTTTATGAATCTAAACAGAAAAAGTATAGGTTTATAGTCAGAAATATAAGTTACAAGTCGTTTTTGTAAGAGGTAGTCATTTCAGTCGAAATAACGATGTCTTGATGACCATTTTGAAAAACATACTTTCACTTTGAGTTTAACCATGATTTTTGGATATAGTTTCATGTTCATAAGAAAAATCATTTTCCCAGAAGAACAACTTTTAAATCAAAGTTTATCATAGTTTTTAATTATCAAACCCAAAACAGCCCGCGGTGTTACTACGACGACGTATGTCCGGTTTTACGGTGTTTTTCGTGTTTCCAGGTTTTAAATCATTAAGTTAGCATATAATATAGATATAGAATATGTGTTTAGTTGATTTTAAAAGTCAAGTTAGAAGGATTAACTTTTGTTTGCGAACAAGTTTAGAATTAACTAAACTATGTTCTAGTGATTTCAAGTTTAAACCTTCGAATAAGGTAGTTTTATATATATGAATCGAATGATGTTATGAACATTATTACTACCTCAGGTTTTGTGGATAAACCTACTGGAAATGAGAAAAATAGATCTAGCTTCAAAGGTGTAGTGACCCGAACTTTTCCATGTTTATATATATTAATTGAGATTAATATTTACATGATTAAATGTTTCCAACATGTTAAGCAATCAAACTTGTTAAGACTTGATTAATTGAAATATGTTTCATATATACAATTGACCACCCAAGTTGACCGGCGATTCACGAACGTTAAAACTTGTAAAAACGACATGACGATATATATATGGATATACATATGGTTAACATGAGATTATGATAAGTAAGTATCTCCATAAGTATATTAACAATGAGTTATATACATATAAACAAGACTACTAACTTAAGGATTTCGAAACGAGACATATATGTAACGATTATCGTTGTAACTGAAATTTCCCGTTCTTATTGATTAAAAACGTTCTATATTAATTGATTTCGTTGCGAGGTTTTGACCTCTATATGAGACGTTTTTCAAAGACTGCATTCATTTTTAAAACAAACCATAACCTTTATTTCATAGATAAAGGTTTTAAAAAGCTTTACGTAGATTATCAAATAATGATAATCTAAAATATCCTGTTTACACACGACCATTACATAATGGTTTACAATACAAATATGTTACAACAAAATAAGTTTCTTGAATGCAGTTTTTACACAATATCATACAAGCATGGACTCTAAATCTCGTCCTTATTTAAGTATGCGACAGCGGAAGCTCTTAATAATCACCTGAGAATAAACATGCTTAAAACGTCAACAAAAATGTTGGTGAGTTATAGGTTTAACCTACATATATCAAATCATAATAATAGACCACAAGATTTCATATTTCAATACACATCCCATACATAGAGATAAAAATCATTCATATGGTGAACACCTGGTAACCGACATTAACAAGATGCATATATAAGAATATCCCCATCATTCCGGGACACCCTTCGGATATGATATAAATTTCGAAGTACTAAAGCATCCGGTACTTTGGATGGGGCTTGTTGGGCCCGATAGATCTATCTTTAGGATTCGCGTCAATTAGGGTGTCTGTTCCCTAATTCTAAGATTACCAGACTTAATAAAAAGGGGCATATTCGATTTCGATAATTCAACCATAGAATGTAGTTTCACGTACTTGTGTCTATTTTGTAAATCATTTATAAAACCTGCATGTATTCTCATCCCAAAAATATTAGATTTTAAAAGTGGGACTATAACTCACTTTCACAGATTTTTACTTCGTCGGGAAGTAAGACTTGGCCACTGGTTGATTCACGAACCTATAACAATATATACATATATATCAAAGTATGTTCAAAATATATTTACAACACTTTTAATATATTTTGATGTTTTAAGTTTATTAAGTCAGCTGTCCTCGTTAGTAACCTACAACTAGTTGTTCACAGTTAGATGTACAGAAATAAATCGATAAATATTATCTTGAATCAATCCACGACCCAGTGTATACGTATCTCAGTATTGATCACAACTCAAACTATATATATTTTGGAATCAACCTCAACCCTGTATAGCTAACTCCAACATTCACATATAGAGTGTCTATGGTTGTTCCGAAATATATATAGATGTGTCAACATGATAGGTCGAAACATTGTATACGTGTCTATGGTATCTCAAGATTACATAATATACAATACAAGTTGATTAAGTTATGGTTGGAATAAATTTGTTACCAATTTTCACGTAGCTAAAATGAGAAAAATTATCCAATCTTGTTTTACCCATAACTTCTTCATTTTAAATCCATTTTGAGTGAATCAAATTGCTATGGTTTCATATTGAACTCTATTTTATGAATCTAAACAGAAAACGTATAGGTTTATAGTCGGAAAAATAAGTTACAAGTCGTTTTTGTAAAGGTAGTCATTTCAGTCGAAAGAACGACGTCTAGATGACCATTTTAGAAAACATACTTCCACTTTGAGTTTAACCATAATTTTTGGATATAGTTTCATGTTCATAATAAAAAATCATTTTCTCAGAATAACAACTTTTAAATCAAAGTTTATCATAGTTTTTAATTAACTAACCCAAAACAGCCCGCGGTGTTACTACGACGGCGTAAATCCGGTTTTACGGTATTTTTCGTGTTTCCAGGTTTTAAATCATTAAGTTAGCATATCATATAGATATAGAACATGTGTTTAGTTGATTTTAAAAGTCAAGTTAGAAGGATTAACTTTTGTTTGCGAACAAGTTTAGAATTAACTAAACTATGTTCTAGTGATTACAAGTTTAAACCTTCGAATAAGATAGCTTTATATGTATGAATCGAATGATGTTATGAACATCATTACTACCTTAAGTTCCTTGGATAAACCTACTGGAAAAGAGAAAAATGGATTTAGCTTCAACGGATCCTTGGATGGCTCGAAGTTCTTGAAGCAGAATCATGACACGAAAACAAGTTCAAGTAAGATCATCACTTGAAATAAGATTGTTATAGTTTTAGAAATTGAACCAAAGTTTGAATATGATTATTACCTTGTATTAGAATGATAACCTACTATAATAAACAAAGATTTCTTGAGGTTGGATGATCACCTTACAAGATTGGAAATGAGCTAGCAAACTTGAAAGTATTCTTGATTTTATGAAACTAGAACTTTTGGAATTTATGAAGAACACTTAGAACTTGAAGATAGAACTTGAGAGAGATCAATTAGATGAAGAAAATTGAAGAATGAAAGTGTTTGTAGGTGTTTTTGGTCGTTGGTGTATGGATTAGATATAAAGGGTATGTAATTTTGTTTTCATGTAAATAAGTCATGAATGATTACTCATATTTTTGTAATTTTATGAGATATTTCATGCTAGTTGCCAAATGATGGTTCCCACATGTGTTAGGTGACTCACATGGGCTGCTAATAGCTGATCATTGGAGTGTATATACCAATAGTACATACATCTAAAAGCTGTGTATTGTACGAGTACGAATACGGGTGCATACGAGTAGAATTGTTGATGAAACTGAACGAGGATGTAATTGTAAGCATTTTTGTTAAGTAGAAGTATTTTGATAAGTGTATTGAAGTCTTTCAAAAGTGTATGAATACATATTAAAACACTACATGTATATACATTTTAACTGAGTCGTTAAGTCATCGTTAGTCGTTACATGTAAATGTTGTCTTGAAACCTTTAGGTTAACGATCTTGTTGAATGTTGTTAACCCATTGTTTATTATAACAAATGAGATGTTAAATTGTTATATTATCATGATATTATGATATATAATATATCTCAGTATGATGTATATACAGTTAAATGTCGTTACAACGATAATCGTTACATATATGTCTCGTTTCGAAATCATTAAGTTAGTAGTCTTATTTTTACATATGTATTTTATTGTTAATACACTTAATAATATATTTACTTATCATTTAACATAATTAACCAAGTGTATCAATATCTTAATATGATTCATATGTACCTAGTAAGACGTTGTTATAATGATTATCGTTATATATATCGTTTTCGAGTTTCTTAAATTAATAGTCTCATTTTTATGTATATAACTCATTGTTAAAATAAATAATGAGATACATACTTATAATAAAAACATGTTAACTATATATATAACCATATATATGTCATCGTATAGTTTTTACAAGTTTTAACGTTCGTGAATCACCGGTCAACTTGGGTGGTCAATTGTCTATATGAAACCTATTTCAATTAATCAAGTCTTAACAAGTTTGATTGCTTAACATGTTGGAAACATTTAATCATGTAAATATCAATCTCAATTAATATATATAAACATGGAAAAGTTCGGGTCACTACAGTACCTACCCGTTAAATAAATTTCGTCCCGAAATTTTAAGCTGTTGAAGGTGTTGACGAATCTTCTGGAAATAGATGCGGGTATTTCTTCTTCATCTGATCTTCACGCTCTCAGGTGAACTCGGGTCCTCTACGAGCATTCCATCGAACCTTAACAATTGGTATCTTGTTTTGCTTAAGTCTTTTAACCTCACGATCCATTATTTCGACGGGTTCTTCGATGAATTGGAGTTTTTCGTTGATTTGGATTTCATCTAACGGAATAGTGAGATCTTCTTTAGCAAAACATTTCTTCAAATTAGAGACGTGGAAAGTGTTATGTACAGCCGCGAGTTGTTGAGGTAACTCAAGTCGGTATGCTACTGGTCCGACACGATCAATAATCTTGAATGGTCCAATATACCTTGGATTTAATTTCCCTCGTTTACCAAATCGAACAACGCCTTTCCAAGGTGCAACTTTAAGCATGACCATCTCTCCAATTTCAAATTCTATATCTTTTCTTTTAATGTCAGCGTAGCTCTTTTGTCGACTTTGGGCAGTTTTCAACCGTTGTTGAATTTGGATGATCTTCTCGGTAGTTTCTTGTATTATCTCCGGACCCGTAATCTGTCTATAAGCCACTTCTGAAATGCCCCGTTCATATACAATATAAACGATTCACAATAGTTGATTACATCGCGAGGTACTTGACCTCTATATGATACATTTTACAAACATTGCATTCGTTTTTAAAAGACAAACTTTCTTTACATCGAAAGTTGATGGCAAGCATACTATTTCATAATACCTCCAACTATAATTGACTTAATAATAATCTTAATGAACTCGATGACTCGAATGCAACGTCTTTTGAAATATGTCATTAATGACTCCAAGTAATATCTCTAATATGAGAAAATGCACAGCGGAAGATTTCTTTCATACCTGAGAATAAACATGCTTTCAAGTGTCAACCAAAAGGTTGGTGAGTTCATAGGTTTATCATAAATCAATAAAATTCATCATTTTGATAGACCACAAGATTTAAATGCTGCATGGTACAAATGGGCCCGAATCCTATACCCACCTGTAATGCACATGCGATATCTTTTAAATACAGTACACCTTTATCGTGTACGAAATCATCTTTCATAAATCTTAGTAACCGTACACATATCTCGTGCACTAAAATAACATTCACATAACCTGTGTATAAAATCATTCTCTCGATACATCACATTCACTTTTCATTGCTTTCATAGCTTGGCTTGGTAACCGACCTTAACATATAATGCGTATAATAATATCCCCAAAACAGAACATCTTGTCTGTATAATAATCATATAAACTTCGAAGTACTAAACACCACGCCCACTAGCCCTTCCGTCCAGTGAACATTCTGGGTGGGGGTGTTAAACCCGGTAGCTACCTTTAGGATTCACGTCAATTAGGCGTGCACTAATTCTCAAAATTAGTGATGTTCCCTAATTCTTAGGTTACCAAGTAATAATAATCAGGGGAAAAATATTCATATCAATTGTGGCAATTATCACGTCCACATAATTCAATGGTGGCAATTATCACGTCCACATAATTCATTCGAGGAATGTTTTGCTTGTGTCTATCTCGTCAAACATTTATAAAAGTATTTCATGTATTCGCAGTTCAAAATGTATTTCAAAAGCATTTAATAAAGAAGTTGAAAAAGTAGCGCATGTATTCTCAGTCCCAAAAATGTAAAGAGTAAAAGTGAATCAAATGAACTCACCTAATCTATTTTGTAGTAAAAATACATATGACTATATTGAACAATGCAGGGTTGGCCTCGGATTCATGAACCTATATCATTTGTGTAATTATTAATATACATAATTGTAATCGAAGAAGTTTATATATTATTAATAATACACTTGTTATATTATATATTATATAGATAAATTTATTATATTTAATTTATATATCTTATATATCTAATATTTATCATTCATCATAAAAAGAATTTATATCAAGATTTATGTATGATAAAAATATATATTTATATATTAGTTTATATATTTTTACATATGACTTATTTATTATTATTTTAATAATAAAAATATAATAATATGTATTATTAATTATTATTGTAAAAAAAATATTTCTATTTTTAATAATACTTAATACTAATAATGATAAGAATGACATTAATAATGATAGTAATAATAGTGATAATAATAATAATAATTCTAATATTATTAATAATGATAATTTACTTTAACAATATAATGGTAATAATAACAGTGTTAATAATAATAATAATTAGATTTATCATATACTTCATGTTTAGTTTCTAAACCTATATCTATAATTCCTACAACTTAAAGTTATAGCCATATTCATAATTTTTGTCATATCAAATTTTATTATAAATTTTATAATATAAATGTTATTACTATGTTCATAATCCTGTTAATAATAATACTAATAATGATAATGTTAATAATGATAATACTATAATTTTTAAATGATATTACTAGTACTAATGGTAATACTAATAATAATGATAATAATCTTATTAATCACATTACTACAATTATACTAATTACTATGAATTATACTAATAGTAATAATAAGAATAATAATAACAATAATAATCATAACAATAATAATAATATTAACAATAATAATTATAATTATAATAATAATAACATTAATAATAATAATAATAAATAATAAATAAAATAAAAGGAAATGGGACTACCTTTAAAAGGAAACGTTTTTAAAAAAATTGCCAACGCCCGGGCTCGAACCCGTGACCTCTCGTTAACACAAATCACCCAAGAACATTCTACCATTTCTAGTTTTTCTGTAATTATATCCATCGAATTAAATATAACCTATTTTACTGTTTTACTTCTTCTTCTTCTTCTTCATAATCGTAATCATAAACAGCCCAAAGAATTTTCACTGTTAAATTAGTTGATTGTTTTAGGATTTGTAAATAACCAGAAACGGTATGAAATGTTGAGTTTTAATTAAAACGGAAAGAAAAAAAAAAATAAACTGCCACAGCTTATATGAACTCGTATAAACTCAAAAATTAAATTCAAATTGTAGGCCATTTTAGATTATACTTAAAACATGAAAAGGGCTCTAAATCATCATTAGAAACTTCCTGAATCTTTAATTGAACATAAAACATTGAATTGAACTCGAATTTTACCATGAACGGATTCTTTGACTTTTGAAATCGAAACTTTGACCCTAAAATTGGAATTCGATAGGATAAATTGGACCTTGAAACTTTCCAGATAGATTAATTGAAAGATTTCCAACCTAACTACAATTAAGGATTTTTGAAAATTAATTCAAATTCGAGTTTTAACAAAAATAATTGAAGAACAGGGCAGACGACCTTGTTTTTCCTTTTTTTTCCGAAATACAGTGATAATTGAGTACGGTGATGAAGGAACTGAGTGAGTTAGCTAATAACATTAACATTATGATTGATTTAATGTCCAATTGAATTTGACAGAGGGAATCATTCGTACGAGAAATAAATAAAAAATTTTAAAAAATCACTTTGTTGAATATAACTGATTGGTACTATCGAATTGATGTAAAACGATTCTTAAAGACATAGACAAAAATTGAATAAAGTCAGATTGGGACGTGTAACTGCATCAAATCTGATTAATAGATACGTAATTTGTATTAATAAATAATAAATATAATTATATTAAAAATAATGAAATACTAATAATAATAATAATAAAATTAATAATAAAAATAAAATAAGAATAAATGAGTAATATTAATAATAATAACAAGGATAGTAATTTTTATTAAGTTTCATAATAATAAATGATAATAATAACAAACATGATTATAATACTATTATTAGTGATGATAATAATATTTTGTATTATTTTCTAACTATAATAAAAATAATGATTTTAAAATAATAATATTCATAATTCTGATATTGTTATTATTATTAATATTTATTTTACTGAAAGTAATATTAACATTATTAATATACTAACTATATTTTTAAATTGTAATTATTTTTATTATATTAATATTACAATTTATTAATTATGTAATATTTAATAGTTATATAATAACATATATTTCATACTTATTATTTATATATGAATATGTTACAATATATATATACTTATCAATTATATCTAGAAATCATATATACTTATATATAGACTCATTTTAAATTACACTTAATTATTTGGTATCTTATTTTACATATTAAATTCAAATGTTTAAATTATATTTTATAATTTAATCATCATATATATACTTACATTTATATAGATATGTATATATATGTATGTATATATATATATATATATATATATATATATATATATATATATATATATATATATATATATATATTTAATTACATAATTATTTACAAATAAATTGTTCGTGAATCGTCGGGAATTGTCATAGGTTAATTGAATATATAAACATAGTTTCAATACTTTCGAGACTCAACATTATAGACTTTGCTTATCGTGTCGACAATATATAAAGATTAAGTTTAAATTTGGTCGGAAATTTCCTGGTCGTCACAGTACCTAGCCGTTAAAGAAATTTCGTCCCGAAATTTGATTAGGATCATCATAGCTGACATTAAGTATGTTTTTCATGACGAAAATGAGTTGATAAATAGAGTTTTATTACCATTGAGTAATAAGGATAAAATAATTCGATTATTCGAAGAGTACGAATGAAGCTATCACAAAAGAGTGAAATGAGAAAAGATGCGCCTTAGCTTTTGACGTAGTCAGGGTTGAATTTAGAAAATAAGGTGCGTCTTAACTTTTGATGTTGTCTTGGTTGAATTCCGGAATTCAAGGGATATAAATAAAATCTTCAAAATCTAAAAGATTTGATTCTTCAGCGAATAAGGAAATTAAGATTTCTATAATTAAATACAGTGATCTGCCTCGATTACTCCGTCTGATTTTTCCTTTATAAATTAAACTCTTCCGTCCCATTATTCTCACCCTTCCTATACTTTCTTTCTTAGTTCATACATCCAAAAGATTGTGAAAATGCTTAATCCCATTCTAATCCTTGATATTTTTCCTAATTATCATTTCTGTCATCCTTCTTTTCAATATTCCACCAGAAAAATCTGTTTACTTCTACTATTACCTTGGGGTGATGCTATTCTTTATATTGCTATTCGTATTAATATCCACGGTTTGAAATTTCTGGGTTGTTGTTGGGTTTTATATTCTCTCTTATATTTCGATTTCTCTGCTTCTGTCTTTTGACATCCACAGTTAATACTCTCTCCAATTTACTGTGATTTATACTCCTGTTTCGGATCTTCATTCTTTTGTCTTCTCTTCCTGACTTTAAGTCAAGCGAATAATGGTCCAGAATTCGTAGATATGAAGTTTCGAATGAACATGACTAATGTTCTAAGAGTAAGTTTGTAATAGCACGATCTTGATTGATTAAGTTACCAGAATTTAAGAGAAAAATATAGGACTATCAGGAAGATATGTTCTTGATATGTTTGGAGATTAGGTAGAATGTAAGAGTCGTGTAAAATGGCACATGATGATGTTATGATCTGTGAATCATCACGTTCCATTAGAAACTCAACATGACTTACTGCAATATAATCACGTTGATCAAGTGTCATTATATTATACTAACTCATGCATCAATTTCCAACACTACCTCAAAAACATTCATAACTTAAACTTGAATTTTTTTTCTTCAGAATTTAGAAACTAAAATAGTTTCCTTTCTGATGTAATATAGATAGCACGAAAGGATGAATAATTTCGAACAAGAATATTTATGAAAATATCCTCAGAAATATCGAAGATATTTATGATGATATTTTGGAATTTCTAAGATCGAAGGTTGATGAAGAAAGATTTTTCCACAAGATTTAACATGAGTACGGAGCAAGATATTTTCTAAAGATTTCACCGGATACAGAATCATCTGGATTCTTTGAATATAGGGTTTGGTCCTTGTATTTGTCCTTGGCCTCCTTCGTGGTTAGCTCAATCCGTTTTCCAGTTCCAACTTTTCTGAGCTTTTCCAACATACTATTCTTTATTATCAAACTTCTGGCTGTTAAGATCGTTTACAGTTTTTACTGCTTCATTCAGCTTTTTCAACATTCCGAGTATTGATTCTTAGACAAGGTGCTTTTCAAAATTTCAGAATGGAAGGTCACAATTCTAAGATATAAAGGTTATATGCATACCTATAACTGTTGTTGTAGAATTGTTGCGAGATTCAAAATACTGATTGATGATTCCCGGTAATTGGTACGAAAATACTCGTTACAAGATGTAGGCGAATATATGATAAAGTTTTAATGAACAAATATAATGGTTCTTCGAAGAGACTTAAGCCAATGAGTAATGAAGTTGCTGGTAAGTTTACTGCTAATATGGCAGAATATAAAAGGTTCCCCGACAACGATGACGAATGGCAGACTTATATATCAAGGCTATAATAAGGCTAATCCGAATGAAAGTCGAAGTTGACTTGCTGAAGCTGTGACAAAATTTGCTAATTTGGAGAGAGATTGCAAAGTTATTTTCGGTAATAACAACGTTAAAGGAATTAGCACAGCTACGTGTTAAACGTTTACTCAGTTTCCGAGAGTTTTTCAGGTGCATAGCTATATGCATAAATCTTTCCTTCCGTAGATGAAGTGCGGTTGGTTCATCCTCTAGATTGAGGTGTTTTCAAGAGTCATGAAAGGTTTGAACGCAAATTGTAATCGTCAAGATACAAATGAGGTTTAAGATGAAATCAAGTGGCAAACTTGAAGAATTGTTTAGTTTCATATGTTATAATCAATATTTTAATTCATTTTAATTGTCCAATGTCGGCAGTCCACAGTTGATAGTCCACAGTTAACAGTACAATAATTCATATATAGCTTAATATATAATATTTGAATTAATTAATACGTATCGTGACCCGTGTACATGTCTCAGACTCGATCACAACTCAAAGTATATATATTATTGTAGAATCAACCTCAACCCTGTATAGTTAACTCCAGCATTACTGCATATAGAGTGTCTATGGTTATTCCAAATAATATATATAGATGCGTCGATATGATATGTCAAAACCTTGTATATGTGTCCCGATATTTAAAGTGCGTAAAGTAAATAACAGAATTTAAATGACGATAAATAAAATTGTGAGAATATAAATTGCGATAAATAAAATGTAATCAGTTAGCTAGGAACAGTTAGAGTGGATTCTTAACAAAATTTCTCATAGTTAATTTGTTTATTTCTAACAAATTTTATTTTGTCCAATGTTTTCTTCATTATGCCACTTTTTGGATTCTGATAGGTCAAAATCCAAATATGAAATTGAATGAAAATGGTTATTCTGCGGTAAACAGATACGTATATATGTGGGTGTAAGTAGGATAGTAAATGACCATTGAATCAGATTCGAAGAATGTACAGTGTAACTTATTAATGTGAAATCTAAATATTTCTCGGGTATTACCTACCCGTTAAAATATTTTCACCATTAACAGTTTGTACAAAAGAATTTTTAATTACAATCTTTATGAAAACATATATACATATATATTTTCTTCAGATGTAATCATGGATTTAATGAGTTAACATGATATTAAACTCATTTAGTTTTCGGTTGGAACTAGAATAAATAATCTCTAAAACTTTAGAGATTACATATTCGCCACGTAGAACGAAGATAAATGAGGTAGAACGATACGTAGAACGAAGATCATACTCGAAGTACAGATGGTGATATTGAGGCATGGATTGTTGATGGTACTGGTGCTGTTATTGATGGTATTGTTGGTGCCGGTGATGTTGCTGAAGATGGTAGATTTTGCACCATATTTTCCAAAACTATTACTCGAGCACGAAGTTCGCTGACTTCTTGTATTACTCCGGGATGATTGTCGGTCGGAACGAGTGGATGAATAAGGTTTTGAATTATGGATAGAATATAATTTTGATGAGATACTCTGGAAATGAGAGAGAAAATGGTGTCTCGAACAGGTTCGCCGGTAAGTTCTTCAGGTTCATCGTCAAGAGGGTAATTTGGTTGGTGGAATGGATCGCCTTCTTCGCATCTCCATTGATTAATTCGACTACGAACCCATCAAATGAATTGGGATGGATGATTGGTTGATTCATTCTAGTGACGCTGCTTTCGGAGCTTAGGTGAACGTCCATGTCGGAATAGCTGTCGGGTTCCGAAGAACTTGAACTAGTAACGAGTTCCATTTCGTACAATTGAGTAAAGGGTTTTTCGGTATGAAATGATTTTCGGATATCAGATGATATTCTAACTACATAGAATACCTGTATATAGTACAGAAGATCCCATAGATTACGAAGGAAATCAAGGAATATATATCAGGCAAGGTTTACAGCAATAGATACGCTAAGATATGAATTGGCAGTTACGCTAAGATTTGAATTGGCAGTTACGCTAAGATATGAATTTTGTCTATACACTATTCATGCAATCAAGGCAGTAAGATGTGTCTAGACTAAGATTGATAAGCATGTAATTTTTGACACGAAACGATAAGCAAAACTTTTGACATGCAGACATGGTCGAAGTTCATACCCACTAATGCATCTAAACAATTATCAGTTAGACACACTAATGCAAGACCTGGTTCGCTAAAACCACCGCTCTGATACCAACTGAAATGCCCCGTTCATATACAATATAAACGATTCACAATAGTTGATTACATCGCGAGGTACTTGACCTCTATATGATACATTTTACAAACATTGCATTCGTTTTTAAAAGATAAACTTTCTTTACATCGAAAGTTGACGGCAAGCATACTATTTCATAATACCTCCAACTATAATTGACTTAATAATAATCTTAATGAACTCGACGACTCGAATGCAACGTCTTTTGAAATATGTCATTAATGACTCCAAGTAATATCTCTAATATGAGCAAATGCACAGCGGAAAATTTCTTTCATACCTGAGAATAAACATGCTTTCAAGTGTCAACCAAAAGGTTGGTGAGTTCATAGGTTTATCATAAATCAATAAAATTCATCATTTTGATAGACCACACGATTTAAATGCTGCATGGTACAAATGGGCCCGAATCCTATACCCACCTGTAATGCACATGCGATATCTTTTAAATACAGTACACCTTTCTCGTGTACGAAATCATCTTTCATAAATCTTAGTAACCGTACACATATCTCGTGCACAAAAATAACATACACATAACCTGTGTATAAAATTATTCTCTCGATACATAACATTCACTTTTCATTGATTTCACAGCTTGGATTGGTAACCGACCTTAACATATAATGCGCATAATAATATCCCCAAAACAGAACATCTCGTCTGTATAATAATCATATAAACTTCGAAGTACTAAACACCACGCCCACTAGCCCTTCCGTCTAGTGAACATTCTGGGTGGGGGTGTTAAACCCGGTAGCTACCTTTAGGATTCGCGTCAATTAGGCGTGCACTAATTCTCAAAATTAGTGATGTTCCCTATTTCTTAGGTTACCAAGCAATAATAATCAGGGGAAAAATATTCATATCAATTGTGGCAATTATCACGTCCACATAATTCAATGGTGGCAATTATCACGTCTACATAATTCATTCGAGGAATGTTTTGCTTGTGTCTATCTCGTCAAACTATTATAAAAGCATTTCATTTATTCACAGTTCAAAATGTATTTCAAAAGCATTTAATAAAGCAGTTGAAAAAGTAGCGCATGTATTCTCAGTCCCAAAAATGTAAAGAGTAAAAGGGAATCAAATGAACTCACCTAATGTATTTTGTAGTAAAAATACATATGACTATATTGAACAATGCAGGGTTGGCCTCAGATTCACGAACCTATATCATTTGTGTACTTATTAATATACATAATTGTATTCGAACAAGTTTATATATTATTAATAATACACTTGTTATATTATATATTATATAGATAAATTTATTATATTTAATTTATATATCTTATATATCTAATATTTATCATTCATCATAAAAAGAATTTATATCAAGATTTATGTATGATAAAAATATATATTTATATATTAGTTTATATATTTTTACATATGACTTATTTATTATTATTTTAATAATAAAAATATAATAATATGTATTATTAATTATTATTGTAAAAAATATATTTCTATTTGTAATAATACTTAATACTAATAATGATAAGAATGACATTAATAATGATAGTAATAATAGTGATAATAATAATAATAATTCTAATATTATTAATAATGATAATTTACTTTAACAATATAATGGTAATAATAACAGTGTTAATAATAATAATAATAATTAGATTTATCATATACTTCTTGTTTAGTTTCTAAACCTATATCTATAATTCCTTCAACTTAAAGTTATAGCCATATTCATAATATTTGTCATATCAACTTTTATTATAAATTTTATTATATAATATGTTCATAATCCTGTTAATAATAATAATAACAATAATAATACTAATAATGATAAGGTTAGTAATGATAATACTATAATTTTTAAATGATATTACTAGTACTAATGGTAATACTAATAATAATGATAATAATCTTATTAATCACATTACCACAATTATACTAATTACTATGAATTATACTAATAGTAATAATAAGAATAATAATAACAATAATAATCATAACAATAATAATAATATTAACAATAATAATTATAATCATAATAATAATAACATTAATAATAATAATAATAATAATAATAATAATAATAATAATAATAATAATAAATAAAATAAAAGGAAATGGGACTACCTTTAAAAGGAAATGTTTTTAAAAAAATTACCAACGCCCGGGCTCGAACCTGTGACCTCTCGTTAACACAAATCACCCATGACCATTCTGCCATTTCTAGTTTTTCTGATATTATATCCATCGAATTAAATATAACCTATTTTACTATTTTACTTCTTCTTCTTCTTCATAATCGTAATCATAAACAGCCAAACAATTTTCACAGTTAAATTAATCGATTGTTTTAGGATTTGTAAATAACCAGAAACGGTTTGAAATGTTGAGTTGTAATTAAAACAGAAAGAAAAAAGTAAATAAACTGCTACAGCTTATATGAACTCGTATAAACTCACAAATTAAATTCAAATTGTAGGCCGTTTTAGATTATACTTAAAACATGAAAAGGGTTCTAAATCATCATTAGAAACTTCCTGAATCTTTAATTTAACTTAAAATATTGAATTGAACTCGAATTTTACCATGAACGGATTCTTTGACTTTTGAAATCGAAACTTTGACCCTAAAATTGGAATTCGATAGGATAAATTGGACCTTGAAACTTTCCAGATAGATTAATTGAAAGATTTCCAACCTAACTGCAATTAAGGATTTTTGAAAATTAATTCAAATTCGAGTTTTAACAAAAATAATTGAAGAACAGGGCAGACGACCTTGTTTTTCCTTTTTTTTTTCTTTTCGAAATACAGTGATAATTGATTATGGTGATGAAGGAACTGAGTGAGTTAGCTAATAACATTAACATTATGATTGATTTAAAGTCCAATTGAATTCGACAGAGGGAATCATTAGTACGAGAAATAAATAAAAAATTTAAAAAAATCGCTTTGTTGAATTTAACTGATTGGTACTATCGAATTGATGTAAAATGATTATTAAAGACATAGACAAAAATTGAATAAATTCAGATTGGGACGTGTAACTGCATCAAATCTGATTAATAGATACGTAATTTTTATTAATAAATAATAAATATAATTATATTAAAAATAATGAAATACTAATAATAATAATAATAAAATTAATAATAAAAATAAAATAAAAATAAATGAGTAATATTAATAATAATAACAAGGATAGTAATTTTTATTAAGTTTCATAATAATTAATGATAATAATAACAAACATGATTATAATACTATTATTAGTGATGGTAATAATATTTTATATTATTTTCTAACTATAATAAAAATAATGATTTTAAAATAATAATATTCATAATTCTGATATTATTATTATTATTAATATTTATTTTACTGAAAGTAATATTAACATTATTAATATACTAACTATATTTTTAAATTGTAATTACTTTTATTATTTTTATATTACAATTTATTAATTATGTAATATTTAATAGTTATATAATAACATATATTTAATACTTATTATTTATATATGAATATGTTACAATATATATATATATACTTATCAATTATATATAGAAATCATATATATTTATATATAGACTCATTTTAAATTACACTTAATTATTTGGTATCTTATTTTACATATTAAATTCAAATGTTTAAATTATATTTTATAATTTAATCATCATATATATACTTACATTTATATAGATATGTATATATATATATATGTGTGTGTGCGTGTATATATATATATATATATATATATATATATATATATATATATATATATATATATATATATATATATATATATATATATATATATATATATATATTTAATTACATAATTATTTACAAATAAATTGTTCGTGAATCGTCGGGAATTGAATACATAGTTTCAATACTTTCGAGACTCAACATTATAGACTTTGCTTATTGTGTCGACAATATATAAAGATTAAGTTTAAATTTGGTCAAAAATTTTCGGATCGTCACAACTTCACTCCAACAAATCGGAGACCTGCACTTTCTACCATAAAGTGCTTCAAACGGTGCCATCTCAATGCTTGAATGGTAGCTGTTGTTGTAGGAAAATTCTGCTAACGGTAGATGTCGATCCCATCTGTTTTCGAAATCAATAACACATGCTCGTAGCATGTCTTCAAGCGTTTGTATCGTCCTTTCGCTCTGCCCATCAGTTTGTGGATGATAGGCAGTACTCATGTCTAGACGAGTTCCTAATACTTGCTGTAATGTCTGCCAGAATCTTGAAATAAATCTGCCATCCCTATCAGAGATAATAGAGATTGGTATTCCATGTCTGGAGACGACTTCCTTCAAATACAGTCATGCTAACTTCTCCATCTTGTCATCTTCTCTTATTGGCAGGAAGTGTGCTGATTTGGTGAGACGATCAACTATTACCCAAATAGTATCAAAACCACTTGCAGTCCTTGGCAATTTAGTGATGAAATCCATGGTAATGTTTTCCCATTTCCATTCTGGGATTTCGGGTTGTTGAAGTAGACCTAATGGTTTCTGATGCTCAGTTTTGACCTTAGAACACGTTAAACATTCTCCTACGTATTTAGCAACATCGGCTTTCATACCCGGCCACCAAAAATGTTTCTTGAGATCCTTGTACATTTTCCCCGTTCTAGGATGTATTGAGTATCTAGTTTTATGAGCTTTTCTAAGTACCATTTCTCTCATATCTCCAAATTTTGGTACCCAAATCCTTTCAGCCCTATACCGGGTTCCGTCTTCCCGAATATTAAGATGCTTCTCCGATCCTTTGGGTATTTCATCCTTTAAATTTCCCTCTTTTAAAACTGCTTGTTGCGCCTCCTTTATTTGAGTAGTAAGGTTAGTGTGAATCATTAAATTCATAGCTTTTACTCGAATGGGTTCTCTGTCCTTTCTGCTCAAGGCGTCGGCTACCACATTTGCCTTCCCCGGGTGATAACGAATCTCAAAGTCGTAATCATTCAACAATTCAATCCATCTGCGCTGCCTCATGTTCAGTTGTTTCTGATTAAATATGTGTTGAAGACTTTTGTGGTCGGTATATATAATACTTTTGACCCCATATAAGTAGTGCCTCCAAGTCTTTAATGCAAAAACAACCGCGCCTAACTCCAAATCATGCGTCGTATAATTCTGCTCGTGAATCTTCAATTGTCTAGACGCATAAGCAATTACTTTCATTCGTTGCATTAATACACAACCGAGACCTTGCTTTGAGGCGTCACAATATATCACAAAATCATCATTCCCTTCAGGTAATGACAATATAGGTACCGTAGTTAACTTTTTCTTCAACAATTGAAACGCTTTTTCTTGTTCATCCTTCCATTCAAATTTCCTCCCTTTATGCGTTAATGCAGTCAAGGGTTTTGCTATTTTGGAAAAATCTTGGATGAATCTCCTGTAATAACCAGCTAGCCCTAAAAATTGGCGTATGTGTTTCGGAGTTTTCGGGGTTTCCCACTTTTCAACGATTTCAATCTTTGCTGGATTCACCTGAATACCTTCTTTGTTCACTATATGACCGAGGAATTGAACTTCTTCCAACCAAAATGCACACTTTGAAAACTTAGCGTACAGTTTTTCTTTTCTCAGCAACTCTAGCACTTTTCTCAAATGTTCTTCGTGCTCTTGATCATTCTTCGAGTAAATAAGTATGTCATCGATGAAAATAATGACAAACTTGTCAAGATATGGCTCACACACTCGGTTCATGAGGTCCATGAACACAGCTGGCGCGTTAGTCAATCCAAATGGCATAACCATAAACTCGTAATGACCGTAACGCGTCCTAAAAGCAGTCTTTGGAATGTCATCCTATTTCACCCGCATTTGGTGATATCCAGAATGTAAATCGATCTTCGAATAAACCGACGAGCCTTGTAGTTGATCAAATAAGTCGTCGATTCTCGGTAATGGGTAACGGTGCTTGATGGTAAGTTTTTTCAACTCTCGGTAGCCGATACACAACCTGAATGTACCATCTTTCTTCTTGACAAACAGAACAGGAGCTCCCCATGGTGATGTACTTGGTCGAATGAAACCACACTCTAAAAGTTCCTGTAACTGACTTTGTAATTCTTTCATTTCGCTGGGTGCGAGTCTGTATGGAGCACGAGCTATTGGTGCAGCTCCTGATACAAGGTCTATTTGAAATTCAACGGATCGATGTGGGAGTAATCCCGGTAATTCTTTCGAAAATACATCGTAAAATTCTTTTGCGATGGGAACATCACTGATGTTCTTTCTTCAGGTTTAACTTCCTCGATGTGTGCTAGAATGACGTAACAACCTTTTCTTATTAGTTTTTGTGCCTTCAAACTACTAATAAGATTTAACTTCACGTTGTTCTTTTCTGCGTACACCATTAAAGGTTTTCCTTTTTCACGCATAATGCGAATCGCATTTTTGTAACAAACGACCTCTGCTCTTACCTTCTTCAACCAGTCCATGACAATTATTACATCAAAACTCCCTAACTCGACTGGTATTAAATCAATCTTAAACGTTTCATCACCCAGTTTAATTTCTCTATCCCGACATATATTATCTGCTGAAATTAATTTACCATTTGCTAATTCGAGTAAAAATTTATTATCCAAAGGCCTCAATGGGCAACTTAATTTTGCACAAAATTCTCTACTCATATAGCTTCTATCCGCACCCGAATCAAATAAAACATAAGCAGATTTATCGTCAATAAGAAACGTACCCGTAACAAGCTCCGGGTCTTCCCGTGCTTCTGCCGCATTAATATTGAAAACTTTTCCACGGCCCTGCCCATTAGTATTCCCCTGATTCGAGCAATTTCTAATAATGTGGCCTGGTTTTCCACATTTATAACAAATAGCGTTGGTATTACTTGCTCTGACACTATTCGTTCCAGCATTACTTGTTCCGAGACTATTTGTTCCTTTAGTTCTGTTAAACTTTGGTCCGTAGACCTCACACTTTGACGCACTATGACCATTTCTTTTACACATGTTGCAAAATGTCATGCAAAACCCCTGATGATTTTCTTCATACCTATGAGATGGCTGTTTTTGGTTTTTTGTTGCCGTTGTTGTTATTGAGGTTGTTGTTGGGATTGTTATTGTTGTTGAAACGGTTGTTGTAGTTGTTGTTGTTGTTGGGATGTTTGTTGTAGTTATTGTTAGGATTGCGGTTATTGTTGCAATTGTTGTTGCGGTTGTTGGGATAGTTGTTGCAATTGTGGTTGTAATTGTTATTGTTGTTGTATTGGTGACTTTTGTCACCGTTTTCCTCCCACTTCCTCTTGAGTTGTTTCGTGTTGGCTTCTTCGGCCGCCTGTTCTTTAATTCTTCCCTCAATCTGATTTATGAGTTTATGAGCCATTCGACTTGCCTTTTGTATGGAAGCGGGCTCGTATGAACTCACATCTTTTTGAATCCTTACTGGTAACCCTTTTACAAACGCGTAGATCTTCTCTTTTTCATCTTCGAACGCTTCCGGACACAATAGGCACAACTCTGTGAATCGTTGTTCATACGTGGTAATGTCGAACCCTTGTGTTCGTAACTCTCTAAGCTCTACCTTGAGCTTATTGACTTCGTTTCTAGGACGGTACTACTCATTCATCAATTGCTTGAATGCCGACCACGGTAGTGAGTAAGTACCATTTTTTCCTACCTGTTCAAGATAGGTATTCCACCACGTTAACGCAGTACCTGTGAAGGTACGCGTAGCGTACTTAACTTTGTCCTCTTCAGTACACTTACTTATGGCAAACACCGATTCGACTTTCTCGGTCCACCGTTTCAATCCAATTGGTCCTTCGGTTCCATCAAATTCCAAAGGTTTGCAGGCAGTGAATTCTTTGTAGGAGCATCCTACACGATTTCTTGCGCCGTTAGCTGCATTGCTAGATTCAGAGTTATTGTTGGTATGTAGCGCAACCTGTACTGCGGCTATGTTTTCAGCAAGAAAGGTACGAAATTCCTCTTCGCTCATATTCATGGTGTGTCGATTAGTCGGTGCCATTTCCTTCAAAATAGCCAACTGAATAGAGTTAATCATACAGAAATAAAGAGTAGTCAATAGTATTTCGTAGCATAATATAAACTCATTTATAAAAGCTTTTTCTTCATATTAGCGTTTTATAAGTTTAAATTCAGGTACTACCTACCCGTTAAGTTCATACTTAGTAGCTAATATACAATTCAACTACTATAATTCCATATGAAAAACTGATTATAATAATAGATCACATATAAATATTCTTCAAACTTACAACATCGCTATATTACATATAACATGAAATATAGTACACTTTGATACAGGACAGTTTTGAAGATAAACCTAGTTAATACGCAAGTTGTTCAGCAAAGGAAATAAAGACACGTAATTCATAAGTCCATAAGCAAGTCATGCATTCTGGTTTTACTAAGACGACTTCCCATCTTTGGTCTTGTGGAAAATAACCGTAATGACCATTGGCTAGGCAGCATGTTGTAATGTCGTCAAAAGGACGAGGGTTTCGTAATGTCCAACAGCCCCGTAATAATCTAAAAACCTTGTTTCTCACCCCAACTACTGAATCCGTCACTTGTGGGAAGGTTTTATTTAAAAGCAGCAATCCGATGTTCTTTTTCTCACTTTGGTAAGAAGCGAACATCACTAACCCTTAAGCATAACATGCTTCTTTATGTTGCATGTTAGAAGCTCATTCTAATTCACGAAATCCTATGTTGGGATATGTTGAGTCAAAATAGGATCTTAACCCGTATCGTAAAATTGCATTTTGGTTTCCCGCATTTAATGCTTTAAAGAAAACACGGCGTAACTTACGGTATCCCCAATGTGATATACCCCACCTATCAAAGGAAAGCCTTTTATAAACTAAGGCATTTCTGAAAAGTCTTTCAAATGTTTGACAAGTTAATTTTGCCATAATTAATTGTGCTGATGAATTCTGACCGACTCTAGGCAAGATTTCCTCAATCATATCCTCTGGTAGATCTTCTAAAATATTCGGTTGTCTACCCTTAACGTCCATTTTGTTTTTATACTGTAAAATAGACAAGGATTAGATTCATAAAAGATAATTAACAAACAATACAAGCAATTTTTACATAGAACATAAAAGTACAAGCACACTACAATACATATAATACACAACATGATTACAACCCTCTAATCTGAATCACTGGTTTCTTCTTCTTCGGACTTGGTTCGTTTTCCTAATTTTCTAGGAATATATGGTGTTCCTCTAATACGAGCCATCGTTTTCCACAATGGTTTAGATAAAACTGGTGGTTTAGAGGTTCCCGGGTCATTGTTACATTTTAGGAAATATGGATGTTGCCGATACATATAAAGTTCATCAGGGTTGGAATCGGGTTTCTCTATTTTTATACCTTTTCCCTTATTATTTTCTTTCGTTTATTAAATTGGTTCAAGGTAATTTCTATAACATCATCGGAATCCTCATCGGGATCGGATTCCTCGGAAAATTGGTAATCTTCCCAATATTTTGCCTCCTCGGCGGAAACACCATTGACCATTATTAACTTTGGTCCGTTGGTTGAGGATTTTCTTTTATTTAATCGATTTACTATAGGTATCAATATTTCTTCCTCCAGAACCTCTTCTTCTTCCGGTTCCTCCTCTTCCGGTTCCTCCTCTTCTGGTTCCTCTTCTTTCGGTTCCTCCTCTTCCGGTTCCTCCTCTTCCGGTTCCTCCTCTTCCGGTTCCTCTTCTTCCGGTTCCTCTTCGGGAATTTGTGAATCTTCCCAAAATATATTAGACTCTTCATTATTATTAAGTGAATTGATGGGATTTGTACTACTGGTAGACATCTATCACACAATATCAAACACATTAAGAGGTTAATATATCACATAATATTTACATGTTAATAATATATAGTTTCCAACAAAAGTGTTAAGCAATTGTTTTTAAAGAAAACACGGTCAAAGTCCAGACTCACTAATGTATCCTAACAAACTCGATAAGACACACTAATGCAAATTTCTGGTTCTCTAAGACCAACGCTCTGATACCAACTGAAATGTCCCGTTCATATTGATTATAAACGTTCCATATTAATTGATTTTGTCGCGAGATTTTGACCTCTATATGAGACGTTTTTCAAAGACTGCATTCATTTTTAAAACAACCATAACCTTTATTTTATCTATAAAGGTTTAAAAAGCATTACGTAGATTATCAAATAATGATAATCTAAAATATACCGTTTACATACGACCATTACATAATGGTTTACAATAAGAATATATTACATCAAAAATAAGTTTCTTGAATGCAGTTTTTACATAATATCATACAAGCATGGACTCCAAATCTTGTCCTTATTTTAGTATGCAACAACGGAAGCTCTTAATATTCACCTGAGAATAAACATGCTTAAAACATCAACAAAAATGTTGGTGAGTTATAGGTTTAACCTATATATTATCAAATCATAATAATAGACCATAAGATTTCATATAATATACATCCCATACATAGAGATAAAAATCATTCATATGGTGAACACCTGGTAACCGACATTAACAAGATGCATATAAGAATATCCCCTATCATTCCGGAAAATCCTTCGGACATGATAAAAATGAATTCGAAGTACTAAAGCATCCGGTACTTTGGATGGGGTTCGTTAGGCCCAATAGATCTATCTTTAGGATTCGCGTCAATTAGTAGATCGGTTTACTAATTCTTAGGCTACCAAGAAAAAGGGGCATATTCGGCTTCAATCATTCACCCATATAATGTAGTTTCATTTACTTGTGTCTATTTCGAAAAACATTTATAAAACTGCATGTATTCTCATCCCAAAATATTAGATTTTAAAAGTGGGACTATAACTCACTTTCACATATTTTTACTTCGTAGGGAGTAAGACTTGACCACTGGTCAATTCACGAATCTATAACCAATATATACATATATAAATATATATATATATATATCAAAGTATGTTCAAAATATATTTACAACATTTTTAATACATTTTGATGTTTTAAGTTTATTAAGTCAGCTGTCCTCGTTAGTAACCTACAACTAGTTGTCCATAGTTAGATGTACAGAAATAAATTGATATATATTATCTTGAATCAATCTAAGACCCAGTGTATACACGTCTTAGGCTAGATCACAACTCAAAGTATATATATTTTTGGAATCAACCTCAACCCTGTATAGCTAACTCAAACATTACTGCATATAGAGTGTCTATGGTTGTTCCAAATAATATATATACATGGGTCGATATGATATGTCAAAACATTTGCATACGTGTCTATGGTATCCCAAGATTACATAATATATTAGAATACATGTATAATACAATATAAGTTAGCTAGGATATGATTTGTATAGAATTTTTACAATATTTCCCGTAGCTACAACAATCAAAAAATATCCAATCTTGTTTTACCCATAACTTCTTCGTTTTAAATCCGTTTTGAGTGAATCAAATTGCTATGGTTTCATATTGAACTATATTTAATGAATCTAAACAGAAAAGTATAGGTTTATATTCGGAAATATAAGTTACAAGTCATTTTTGTAAGAGGTAATCATTTTCAGTCGAAAGAACGACGTCTTGATGACCATTTTGAAAAACATACTTCCACTTTGAGTTTAACCATGATTTTTGGATATAGTTTCATGTTCATAAGAAAAATCATTTTCTCAGAAGAAAAACTTTTAAATCAAAGTTAATCATAGTTTTTAATTATCAAACCCAAAACAGCCCGCGGTGTTACTACGACGGCGTATGTCCGATTTTACGGTGTTTTTCGTGTTTCTTGGTTTTAAATCATTAAGTTAGCATATCATATAGATATAGAATATGTGTTTAGTTGATTTTAAAAGTCAAGTTAGAAGGATTAACTTTTATTTGCGAGCAAGTTTAGAATTAACTAAACTATGTTCTAGTGATTTCAAGTTTAAACCTTCGAATAAGGTAGTTTTATATATATGAATCGAATGATGTTATGAACATCATTACTACCTCAGGTTTTGTAGATAAACCTACTGGAAATGAGAAAAATAGATCTAGCTTCAAAGGATCCTTGGATGGCTTGAAAGTTCTTGAAGCAGAATCATGACACGAAAACAAGTTCAAGTAAGATTTCCACTCGAAATAAGATTGTTATAGTTATAGAAATTGAATCAAAGTTTGATGTAACGACCCGGAAATTTCCGACCAAATTTAAACCTTAAACTTTATATGTTCCCGACACGATAAGCAAAAACCTTAATGTTGAGTCTAGAAACTTTGAAATCTATATTTATGAAATCAAATTACCCTTTTGACTATTCTCGACGATTCACGAACATTATTTGTAAATAGATATCTATGTATGTGAGTTTATATAATATTCTGAATTAATAAATGATACTTTAATCAATCAGGATTAAAACTGTAAAATAACAAATAAAATAAGTAAGTTATTATTAAAATAATTGTAGATACATAATGTTGAATCTATATAGATATATAAAGATTTTTTTAGCTATTATATTGTAATATTTATAAAAGTTATAGAGTTTTAAAATTCAATATACAATATAGATAAGATATAGTTAATAAAATGTGGTGTTAAAATATTAATTATAAATTGTAAACTAAAATATAGTTAATACATTATTATTACTATTATTAGTATCATTAAAAGTATAATATAAAATTATTATATGTAATTCGTTATATTAGTCATTAATGTCCTTATTATTATCACTAGATATTATTATTACTATCATTAATAATATTATTACTATTAGTTTTGTTATTTATTAATAAAAACCATATTATTAATGATATATCTATATTTATTAGTAAATATTAATTATAAATGATTTTAAAAAAAAGAGAGGAATAAAAACGCATAAATATCTGCATATCTATCCTTATCAGTTTTCTTGTTTTGTTCTGTTTCCCTATTACCCTCGTGATATGGT
Source organism: Rutidosis leptorrhynchoides (assembly GCF_046630445.1). NCBI lineage: Eukaryota > Viridiplantae > Streptophyta > Magnoliopsida > Asterales > Asteraceae > Rutidosis > Rutidosis leptorrhynchoides. The sequence continues at coordinate 423,459,151 of NC_092333.1, forward strand.
GTCTACCATTATTCAGCTATATTAATCGATCCAAACTGATCTTTTATCATCAAACATTCCTTGTCAAAGAACTCACAACAGTCCATTTCACTCCTTATCACAAATAACACAGCAATTTGGTTTAATTAAAATTGTATATATATATTTTTTTTTTCCTCACGAACCTCCTGTTACAGCAAGTAAAAATGGAACTCGCGAATTTAAACCGAATTTCTCAAATCTGTAAATGCTAATATGTTAGGAATTGTATACTTATACTTTCTTCAAAATATCAAGATTCAATTCTTTAAAACGAGAATGAATTCTTGAGTTCAACCTAAATTTTAAAAAAATCAAACGGAGGTGTATAGATCGAATTGCAGGATTATAGGATGTTTTTGTTGAAATTAAAGATTCCTAAAGTTTCTTTGTATGATTTAAAACATATTTTCTTTTATAATCATTATCTAAAACGTTCAAAGATTTGAGATTGGGTTATGAGTTCATACGAGTTTATGAATGTCGCTGCTACTGCCTTTATTCTTTTCTGATTCAATCACAACTGATACAAATCAGCTTATTTCGGTTGGGCCATTTTTCCGTTGGGCTGTAACTCGTTCATTGTTGGCCCAACAAGATAACAATGATAATGATTCACGAATTATACGGGTTATATATGTAAACTGCAACAGATACTAGATAAATATATAGGGACCTCGTTATAAATCAGAAAAAGCAAGATTGGTAGAAGGGTTAAGTGTGTTTATGGACGAACGAGTGGTCACGGGTTCGAACCCGGTTTGGGGCTTCTCTGTTTAGAAACACTTTTTGAGGTAGATCTAAATTTCAAAAATCTTTATCATTATTATCAATGTTATTATTATTTTGTTATAATTATTATCATAGGTGACTATTTTTATAAATAACATTAATATTAATATTTTCTTTAATAATAAGATTGTTATTGTTACTATTATTATTATTTATTACTAACACAATTAAAAATCACAATTTTGACTAATAATATTATTATCGTTATTAATAATATTCTATTCCTTACTTGTATTATTAATAAGTAATATTATTATTAAAATTATCATTAGTACTATTATAAATATTATTAAAATTATTAAATTTACTCTTTAGTAGTATTATCAATATTATAATTATGATTATTATTATTAAATTATTATCAAAACTGTCATTAATAACAAAATTAATATTTTTACACATATTATCCTTAATAAAATTATAACATTAATATCTTATTAATAATACTAAGTATCATAATTATTAACTTTTTACCACTATTAAGATTATTTTGGTATTAATATAACTACTATTATTGATATACTAATGAAATGTTTAATGTATATGACATAACAACAATTAAAATATTTATATACAAAATGAATATATGACAACATATAAAAATTATTTATATAAATAGGTTATAACTAATAAATTTAAATATATATTTGTTCAAGTGCAACTATGTATATTAATAAATATACAAATGATATAGGTTCGTGAATCGAAGGCCAACCATATAAGTTATCAATGGTGTTATATGTATTTTTACTACAAAATACATTAGGTGAGTATATAGTCCCACTTTTAAACTCTAAATATTTCGGGATGAGAATACATGTATTTTATGTTTTACGTTATGGACACAAGTAACTGAAAAATATATTCTACGTTGAGTTGTACCACTGGCATACTTCCCTGTAGCTTGGTAACTAATATTTACAGCGGTATTGTAAACGCGAATCCTGTTGATAGATCTATCGGGCCTGACAACCCCAACCGGACTGGACGACCAGTATTCAACGGTTGCACAGTACTTCGTTTCGTGATTACACTTGGTACAGTGTAGTAAGATTTCATAATAAAGGGAATATGCGACGTGATTAATTGTTAAGTATGGTTACCAAGTGCTCAACCACTTAGAATATTTTTATTAAATGTTTATATATTAAATCTTGTGGTCCATTGTTATATCGCTGCTAGCATCAAACCTATATATCTCACCAACTTTATGTTGACATTTTAAAGCATGTTATTCTCAGGTACGAAATAAGTCTTCCGCTGTGCAATAGCTCATATTAAGGACCCTATTTGGAGTCGATCATCGCAATGGGACCAACTGTTGAAGACTTCGTCCGGGAGGATTAGTTCGGGTTACTACAGTTGGTATCAGAGCTTTGGTCTTAGCGAACCAGGTCTTGCATTAGTGTGTCTGACTAGTAGTTGTTAGGATACATTAATGAGTCTGGACTCTGACCGTGTCTACATGTCAAAAGTTTTGCTTATCATTTCTAGTCGGAAATCATCTACTTATCATCCTTAGGGAATTGCCTGCTTACCATTCTTAAGTCTAGACATGCCTTACTGCCTTTATTGCATAGATAGTGTATAGACAAATTTATATCTTAGCGTATCTATTACGATAGACTTTGCTTAATATCTTCCGTAAATTTCTCCGTAATTTAAGGGATCCTGGTACTATATATATCTATGCATATTATGCATTGAGAATACCATCCAACTATTATTTGCTGTCACTAAGCTTTTCATACCAAAAATCTTTTCTGTGATCGCGTACGATGGCCTCTACGAATCGACCAAGTTCTTCTGACTCCGAAGATAGCGTGACGGGAGCGCACCAACCGATCAACTATCGTGATTTCTTTAGAAAGTGGGGATGGGTTCGCGAAATACTTACCCTATGGAGAAATGAAGAAGGTACTCCATATCACGAGCCGAACTTACCACCTAACGTCGGAGTGCTCGACCCGCTCACCGGCGAACCTGTTCGCAACACCGTTTATACCCTTTTTGCAAGAATTTTTCGTCTTGAGGCTACCATTAACGGAACTAGAGAAGATATCCGACCTTTACCTCACACTGATAACCAACCAGGGTTAGTAGAAGAAGTTAAAGAACTCCGAGCTCGAGTGTTAACTTTAGAGAGCACGGTACACAATTTGCAAGCACCAGCAGTATCACCAACACCAGTAACATCACCAGCTTCAGCACCAACGGTACCAGTACCACCAATAACCCAAGTTTCAACAATCCATGCCTCACCATCTCATTCTGCACCTCGAGTATAATCATCGTTCTACGAATCGTTCTACATCGATTATCTTCGCTCGACATGGCGATTATGTAATTTCTAAAGTTTTAGAGATTATGTAATCTAGTATTAATGGTAAATCAAATGAGTTTAATATCTTATTGACTCATTAAATCCATGATTACATCTGAAGAAAATATATATGCAAATATATATTTTCATAAAGATTGTAATTAAAATTCTTTTGTACAAACTGTTAATGGTGAAAATATTTTAACGGGTGGGTAGTACCCAAGGAATATTTAAAATTCACATTAACAAGTTACACTGTACATTCTTCCCAATCTGATTCAACGGTCATTTACTATCCTACTTACAATCACCGATATACGTATCCGTTCATTTCAGAATAACCATTTTCATTCAAATTTCGTATTTGGATTTTTACCTATCCGAATCCAACAAGTGGCATAAAGAAGAAACATTGGACAAATTAAAAATTGTTAGAAACACACGAATTAACTAATTAAAAATCTGTTAAGGATTCCACGCTAACTGTTCCGGCTAACTGTTCCCAGCTAACTGATTAACATTTAATTTATCGCAATTTACATTCTCGCAATTTTATTTATCGTCATTTAAATTCTGTTATTTACTTTTACGCACTTTAAACGGGACACGTATGCAAGGTTTCGACTTATCATATCGACCCATCTATATATATATTTCGGAACAACCATAGACACTCTATAGGTGAAGGTGGGAGTTGGCTATACAGGGTTGAGGTTGATTCCAAAATATATATATACTTTGAGTTGTGATCGACACTGAGACCGGTACACGGGTCACGATACGTATTAATTAATTCGAATATTATATATTTAATTTATATATGAATTTATTGTACCATTGGATAATCGGATTAACAGACTGCTAACTATGGACAAGTAAAATGAATTAAAATATTGACTATAACATATGAAACTAAACTAATCTTCAAGTTTGCCACTTGATTTCATCCTAAACCTCATTTATCTTGATGATCCAATCCACGTTCAAATCTTTCATGATTCTTAAAAACACCTCGATCGAGAAGTAGAAACCGCTGCACCTCGTCTACGGAAGAAAGATTTATTGCATACGGTTATGCACCTGAAAAACTTTCAAAATCGAAGTTATAGTTAAATCATAACCGTGTCGAATTCCTTATCATTCATTAAGCAAAAACAATCATACGATTCCTTTTCAAGTAGCAAATTTTGTCACAGCTCCACTTCGACTTCCCAGAAAGACTACTCTTATTATAACCTCGATATTTATACCTTGTCCTTGCGCCGTCATTATCAGAAAACCTTTTATATTCCACCATACTATCATAAGCGTTTAATCATCTAAAAAAAAAAAAAAAAAAAAAAAAAAAAAACAAAACAATTCGCCCGAAAACACCTTGGATTGATAACCGACGATTCAGATATGGCTGCATTAAATGCAGAGGAAACAGTAAAATTGTAGATGGCCTAAATGGCCAAAAGTTTGATGATAAAGAAGGGAGTGTTAGGAACGCTTGATAGAAAATTTGGTACTGAAAAATGGATTGAGTTAACCGTGAAGGAAACAAAGAACAAATACAAGGACTGAACCTGCCTTCAAAGAATCCAAATGATTCAGTGCCTGCTGAAACCGTTAGTAAGAACGCTACTCCTTATTCTAAACCTTTCCAGCTGATATTCTTTATCATCATCCTATCTTAGATATTATAAGATATCTTCAAATCTTCTGTTATACAAATTCTCCATATCTCTGGAGATATTTTCACAACTATTCTTATCGGAAATTCTTTATCACTCCGTAACATCTGCGTTACAACATAAAAGAAACTGTGTTAGTTTCTAAATTCTAAAATCTTTGAGTTTAAAATAGGAATGTCCTGAAGCAGTGTTGGGAACTGATACATGAATTAGTATAATATAATGAAACTTGATCAACTTCATTATATTACAGTAAGTCATGTTAAGTTTCTAATGAAATGTGATGATTTACAGTACCATCATCATGTACCATGTTACACGGCTCTTGCATTCTATTCAATTTCTAAATATATCAAGAAAATATTTCTTGATGATGCGGTCTTTTCCATGATATTCTGGTAACTCGACAAATCAAAATTTTGCCATTACCATTCCTTTCTAAAAGCGTTAGCTATGTTCATTCCAAACTTCATACCTACGAATTCTGAACCATTACTCGCTTGACTCGAAGTCGGGAGGAGGAAACGAAAGCATGAAGCTCCGAAAAATAATGAAGAATATAAAGCTCAATAATAATCTCAAAATTTCAAACCGTGTAAATCAATGCCGATAGCAATATAGAGACACGGGAGGACTAGAAACACTATCACCCCAAGAATATAGTAGAAGTAAATAGATTCTTTTGGTGGTAGATGAAAAAGAATAATGACAGATGTGAAAATTAAGAGTATATCAAGGATCAGAATAGGATGGAGCATATTGACGAATGTGTCAAAGTAGGAATTAAGGAGAAAGAGTAGAAGATGTGAGTTACAAAAAAAAAAAAAATAAGGAAAACGAAGGAGTGGATTTATAGTAAAGTATCCGACAAAGGAATCAAAACAGATTGCCGCATTAAATCAAAGAAAATTCTGATCGTCGAAAAACCAAATCTTATTACGAAAGATTTTCTTTAAATCCCTTAAAATCCGGAAATCAATTATAACCACGTCATCGGTTAAAACGATTTCATAATTTCTCATTTCACTCTTTTGTGATAATTTCACTCGTGCGTTTCATATGATGGAATCGTTTTATCTATATCTTTCAATAATGATAAAACTCTATTATTACCTTATATTCGTCATGAAAACATACCTATTGCTATTTACGACAACCTCCACCAAATTTCGGGGACGAAATTTCTTTAACGGGTGGGTACTGTAACGACCCGGAAATTTCCGACCAAATTTAAACCTTAAACTTTATATGTTCCCGACACGATAAGCAAAAACCTTAATGTTGAGTCTAGAAACTTTGAAATCTATATTTATGAAATCAAATTACCCTTTTGACTATTCTCGACGATTCACGAACATTATTTGTAAATAGATATCTATGTATGTGAGTTTATATAATATTCTGAATTAATAAATGATACTTTAATCAATCAGGATTAAAACTGTAAAATAACAAATAAAATAAGTAAGTTATTATTAAAATAATTGTAGATACATAATGTTGAATCTATATAGATATATAAAGATTTTTTTAGCTATTATATTGTAATATTTATAAAAGTTATAGAGTTTTAAAATTCAATATACAATATAGATAAGATATAGTTAATAAAATGTGGTGTTAAAATATTAATTATAAATTGTAAACTAAAATATAGTTAATACATTATTATTAGTATTATTAGTATCATTAAAAGTATAATATAAAATTATTATATGTAATTCGTTATATTAGTCATTAATGTCCTTATTATTATCACTAGATATTATTATTACTATCATTAATAATATTATTACTATTAGTTTTGTTATTTATTAATAAAAACCATATTATTAATGATATATCTATATTTATTAGTAAATATTAATTATAAATGATTTTAAAAAAAAGAGAGGAATAAAAACGCATAAATATCTGCATATCTATCCTTATCAGTTTTCTTGTTTTGTTCTGTTTCCCTATTACCCTCGTGATATGGTGTCTACCATTATTCAGCTATATTAATCGATCCAAACTGATCTTTTATCATCAAACATTCCTTGTCAAAGAACTCACAACAGTCCATTTCACTCCTTATCACAAATAACACAGCAATTTGGTTTAATTAAAATTGTATATATATATTTTTTTTCCTCACGAACCTCCTGTTACAGCAAGTAAAAATGGAACTCGCGAATTTAAACCGAATTTCTCAAATCTGTAAATGCTAATATGTTAGGAATTGTATACTTATACTTTCTTCAAAATATCAAGATTCAATTCTTTAAAACGAGAATGAATTCTTGAGTTCAACCTAAATTTTAAAAAAATCAAACGGAGGTGTATAGATCGAATTGCAGGATTATAGGATGTTTTTGTTGAAATTAAAGATTCCTAAAGTTTCTTTGTATGATTTAAAACATATTTTCTTTTATAATCATTATCTAAAACGTTCAAAGATTTGAGATTGGGTTATGAGTTCATACGAGTTTATGAATGTCGCTGCTACTGCCTTTATTCTTTTCTGATTCAATCACAACTGATACAAATCAGCTTATTTCGGTTGGGCCATTTTTCCGTTGGGCTGTAACTCGTTCATTGTTGGCCCAACAAGATAACAATGATAATGATTCACGAATTATACGGGTTATATATGTAAACTGCAACAGATACTAGATAAATATATAGGGACCTCGTTATAAATCAGAAAAAGCAAGATTGGTAGAAGGGTTAAGTGTGTTTATGGACGAACGAGTGGTCACGGGTTCGAACCCGGTTTGGGGCTTCTCTGTTTAGAAACACTTTTTGAGGTAGATCTAAATTTCAAAAATCTTTATCATTATTATCAATGTTATTATTATTTTGTTATAATTATTATCATAGGTGACTATTTTTATAAATAACATTAATATTAATATTTTCTTTAATAATAAGATTGTTATTGTTACTATTATTATTATTTATTACTAACACAATTAAAAATCACAATTTTGACTAATAATATTATTATCGTTATTAATAATATTCTATTCCTTACTTGTATTATTAATAAGTAATATTATTATTAAAATTATCATTAGTACTATTATAAATATTATTAAAATTATTAAATTTACTCTTTAGTAGTATTATCAATATTATAATTATGATTATTATTATTAAATTATTATCAAAACTGTCATTAATAACAAAATTAATATTTTTACACATATTATCCTTAATAAAATTATAACATTAATATCTTATTAATAATACTAAGTATCATAATTATTAACTTTTTACCACTATTAAGATTATTTTGGTATTAATATAACTACTATTATTGATATACTAATGAAATGTTTAATGTATATGACATAACAACAATTAAAATATTTATATACAAAATGAATATATGACAACATATAAAAATTATTTATATAAATAGGTTATAACTAATAAATTTAAATATATATTTGTTCAAGTGCAACTATGTATATTAATAAATATACAAATGATATAGGTTCGTGAATCGAAGGCCAACCATATAAGTTATCAATGGTGTTATATGTATTTTTACTACAAAATACATTAGGTGAGTATATAGTCCCACTTTTAAACTCTAAATATTTCGGGATGAGAATACATGTATTTTATGTTTTACGTTATGGACACAAGTAACTGAAAAATATATTCTACGTTGAGTTGTACCACTGGCATACTTCCCTGTAGCTTGGTAACTAATATTTACAGCGGTATTGTAAACGCGAATCCTGTTGATAGATCTATCGGGCCTGACAACCCCAACCGGACTGGACGACCAGTATTCAACGGTTGCACAGTACTTCGTTTCGTGATTACACTTGGTACAGTGTAGTAAGATTTCATAATAAAGGGAATATGCGACGTGATTAATTGTTAAGTATGGTTACCAAGTGCTCAACCACTTAGAATATTTTTATTAAATGTTTATATATTAAATCTTGTGGTCCATTGTTATATCGCTGCTAGCATCAAACCTATATATCTCACCAACTTTATGTTGACATTTTAAAGCATGTTATTCTCAGGTACGAAATAAGTCTTCCGCTGTGCAATAGCTCATATTAAGGACCCTATTTGGAGTCGATCATCGCAATGGGACCAACTGTTGAAGACTTCGTCCGGGAGGATTAGTTCGGGTTACTACATTTGAATATGAGTATTACCTTGTATTAGAAAGATATCTTACTGTAAATAAGAAAGATTTCTTGAGGTTGGATGATCACTTTACAAGATTGGAAGTAAGCTAGCAAACTTGGAAGTATTCTTGATTTTATGAAACTAGAACTTATAGAATTTATGAAGAACACTTAGAACATGAAGATAGAACTTGAGAGAGATCAATTAAATGAAGAAAATTTAAGAATGAAAGTGTTTGTAGGTGTTTTTGGTCGTTGGAATATGGATTAGATATAAAGGATGTGTAATTTTGTTTACATGTAAATAAGTCATGAATGATTACTAATATTTTTATAATTTTATGAGATATTTCATGCTAGTTTCCAAATTATGGTTCCCACATGTGTTAGGTGACTCACATGGGCTGCTAAGAGCTGATCATTGTAGTGTATATACCAATAGTACATACATCTAAAAGCTGTGTATTGTACGAGTACGAATACAGGTGCATACGAGTAGAATTGTTGATGAAACTGAACGAGGATGTAATTGTAAGCATTTTTGTTAAGTAGAAGTATTTTGATAAGTGTCTTGAAGTCTTTCAAAAGTGTATGAATACATATTAAAACACTACATGTATATACATTTTAACGTAGTCGTTAAGTCATCGTTAGTCGTTACATGTAAATGTTGTTTTGAAACCTTTAGGTTAACGATCTTGTTAAATGTTGTTAACCCATTGTTTATTATATCTAAAGAGATGTTAAATTATTACATTATCATGATATTATGATATATTAATATATCTTAGTATGATATATATACAGTTAAATGTTGTTACAACGATAATCGTTACATATATGTCTCGTTTCGAAATCATTAAGTTAGTAGTCTTATTTTTACATATGTAGTTCATTGTTAATACACTTAATGACATGTTTACTTATCATTTATCATGATTAAACATAGTTTAACAATATCTTAATATGATTCATATGTATTTAGTAAGACGTTGTTATAACGATAATCGTTATATATATCGTTTCGAGTTTCTTAATTCAATAAACTCAATTTTATGTATATAACTCATTGTTAAAATACCTAATGAGATACTTACTTATCATAATATCATGTGAACTATATATATAATCATATATATGTCATCATATAGTTTTTACAAGTTTTAACGTTCGTGAATCACCGGTCAACTTGGGTCGTCAATTATCTATATGAAACCTATTTCAATTAATCAAGTCTTAACAAGTTTGATTGCTTAACATGTTGGAAACACTTAATCATGTAAATAAAAATTTTATTTAATATATATAAACATGGAAAAGTTCGGGTCACTACACATACGTCGCCACCATCATCATCACTTCGTTATCACTGTTTCCATCAAGCTATCAATTACAGCGAATTTTCATCGTTAACAAAAATAAAATAGAAACAGGAACATAGCAACAAATAGTATCATCTTCAACATCATCGTTAGCGAACCCATCACTATTCATTGTCTTCTCCATAATCATTTCACTGTTCATCGTTTCCTTAACTCTTGTAGGTGATGTTAATTTGATGGTGATGGTGGCCGGAGGTGTGGTAGTCGTAGGTGAAGAGGAAAGAGGTAGCGAGGGTGGTGAAATTTCCAATAAGATGGTGGGTGTTTGAGGTTGACGGTGGTTTAGTGTGGTGAGTGAAGGTGATTGCTCATGGATGGAAGCCGATGGTGGTGATGATCGTGGAACAGAAATACTGACAACAGGAATAGCAATGAAACAACAACGAAACAGCAGCTAAATGGTGCTTTTGGGGTGCATTTTGGGGCGGTTTATGGCTGCCAATAGTAGCAGCAAGATACATAACGTAATCTGCAGTAACAGCTTTGGGTTGTGGCTGTATTCGAACCAGGAAACCGAAAAGAAGACATGAGAGGGAGAGAGATGGCGGTTGCAATAGTGGCCGTTGGTTCTTGGTTTGCAAGGTGGGTTGCCGGAAGTCGAGGGTGGTGAGAGCGATGGAAGATAATACGGAGTACGTCTTGAAATGCCAAAAATGGTTAAATATGGCTTATAATAACATGACATCAAAACAACAATTAGTGATTACTGTTTGGGTGTTTCTGAATGGAAGAGTGAGTCACGTATGAACAACAGAGAAATGCATATGTACGAGTATATTAGTTATAAGGGTATCATAGACCTACATAGCCATAACCAATCTTATTAATCAATAATGAATCACTAAAACAATCACGAATATTACAATCGAGAACCTTGCTTGATATCCGCATATAAGAACCAAAGTGTAAACAATAATCTCTAGTATCAATATAAGATTAAGGTGAAGATGAATGAATATAATAATGAAAGTGATAAGTAAATTCGTAGAAAAAGAATCAGTGAGATAATTAATTTTGATAGAAAGAATAAAGAATAGAATGATGGTGTAGTGTAGTGTTCTCAATTGATCAATCATCAAAATAATTGATCAATCATCAAAAGAAAAGTAATATATAATATATAGTAAGAAAATAAACGTGCACCCAATTGGTTAATCCTACCGACACTAATTCACGCACTGGATTTCGTACCCCGTTGATAATTAGTGGTGGATAAAAGTTCTCAGAAAAATTCCAAAATTTTAAATTAAGTACCTTTAATTATTTTGGACATTATGGTATAAAATTTGGTCATTAATTTATTAAATAAAAATTACATCAACTGTCCCTCTCGATTCTGGGTACAATATAAAAAAATGTTAAAACTTAACAAATAGTTCCTATATACATTTCTAATAAGCCTAAAATTTATAGAACTCATTTTCGTATCACCGTTTATTTTAAAATTACATAAGTTTGAATTTAATTTGCTTAATATCAATCGGAACATCAAACGAGTATTACAATCATTTAATATTTATTTTTAATATACTTTATATATATATATATATATATATATATATATATATATATATATATATATATATATATATATATATATATATATATATATATATATATATATTTTAAATAATAATTATTATAATATCCTATTTTTATTTTATTAATTTTTAATAACAAAAACATATAATACTTCAAATTATATTTCGAATTATTATTTATATATACATACACACATATCTATTTACAATTAATTGTTCATGAATCATCGGGCACAGTCCAAAGGTAAATGATTACATGAAAATAGTTTACAAATTTTAATATTCAACATTACAGAATTTGCTTATCGTGTCGGAAACATATAAAGATCAAGTTTAAATTTGGTCAGAAATTTTCGGGTCGTCTCAGTACCTACCCGTTAAAGAAATTTCGTCCTGAAATTTGATTGAGATGGTCATGGCTGACAATAAGAATGTTTTCATGACTCATACGAGCTAGAAATTAGAGTTTTTATCATCAGTGAGTAATATGGGTAAAACAATTCATTTATGTGAGGAGTACGAGTGAAGCTATCACAAAAGAGTGAAAATGAGTAAATGAAGATTTGTCATATCTTTTGAAGTAGATAGGATTGATTTTCGGAGTTCAAGGTATTTAGAGAAAATCTTTGTAGTAAGATTTGATTCTTCAATAATTAAGGAAATTAGGATCCTCTTCGGTTAAATGCCATGATCTTTCTCGATTGCTTTGTCTGATATCTTACTATAAATGAACTTCTTTCGTTCCATTATTTTCACAATTCTCATCTTTTATACTTCAATTCATATTTCCAAAACCTTTGTCAAATTATTCGAAGTCACTGGAAAAGATAGAATTATCAAGAAAATATGTTCTTGATTTGTTTAGAGATTTAGTAGAATGTAAGAGTAGTGTAACATGACATATGATGATGTTATGGTCTGTGAATCATCACGTTCCATTTAGAAACTCAGCATGACTTACTGTAATATAATCACGTTGATCAAGTGTCATTATATTATACTAACTCATGCTTCAGTTCCCAACACTACTTCAAAAACATTCATATTTTTAATTTCAATTTTTTTTTCTTCAGAATTTAGAAACTAAAATAGTTTCCTTTCTGATGTAATATTGATATCGCGAAGAGATAAATGATTTCAGATAAGAATAGTTATGAAAATATCTTCAGAATTATCGAGGATATTTATAATGAAAGTTACGATGATATCTTAGAATTTCTAATATCGATGGATGATGATGAAGATTTATTCGTAAAGGTGTGGAGTCAAAAGCAAGGTATTCGTTAATGTCTTCAGCAGACACTGAATTATTTGGATTCTTTGAAGGCAGGTTTAGTCTTTGTGATTTGTCCACAGCCTCCTTCATAGTTTCGCATAATCCGCTTTTCGGTACTAAGTTTTCTATTGAGCGTTTCCAACAATCCATTCTTTATCATCATACTTTTGACTATTAAGGTCGTTTACAGTTTTTGCTATTTCCTCAGCATTTTCAACATTCAGAGTATTAATTCGTAGACTGGGTGCTTTTCAGAATTTCAGAATGGGAGGTCATAATTCTAAGGGATAATTGTTATATGTATATATATAACTATTGAGGTAGAAACGCTGTGAGATTCAAAATACTGATTGATGATTCCCGGTAATTGGTATGACAATTACTGTTACCAGATGCAGATGAGTACATGATAGGGTGTTATTGAACATACATGATGGTTTTTTTCCGGAGAGACTTAAACCAATGAGTAATGAAATTGCTGGTAAGTTTTTTTTTGTTGCTAATGTGATGGTGTAAATGGTTCCTCGGTAACGACGACGAAAGGTAACTTATATAAATAAGGCTAATCTGAATGAAAGTCGAAGTTGATTTGCTGGAGCTGTGACAAAATTGGCTAATTTGAACAGGAGTTGCAAAGTTATTTTCGGTAATAATAACGCTAAAGGAATTAGCACAGCTACGTGTTAAACATTTACTCAGGTTCCGAGAATTTTTCAGGTGCATAACTGTTAGAACCCCGGGAATTGCATAGATTGTGTGCTAAACCTTGTAATGGTGGGATATTGAAGAGGGCTATAAATATCCCATAAGGCAACCTTAGAAGTGAGCCATCACATATAGCCAAAGTACCTAAGTGAGTTTAAGAGAGTTGTGGAATTAGTCAATATTGTATATTTGACTAATTCTCTCAACATTCATATCAATATACACGGTATTCATACGTAATCAGACCTTACATTTGGTATCAGAGAGGGACCTTCAACGTAACGAAGGAGATCCCTACGAATATCGTTTGTATCTTCAACACATCTTCATACTCATCTTCGAATCTTCATCTAATCTTCATCAAATCTTCATCAATCTTCAAACTGAATCTTCGTATATTCAAATCAAAATTTACAGAATCCTACATTTATTCCTGAAAGCTACAGTATCGAATCTGACAATTACTGTACACTTACCTCTCTCTTCTAACTCATACAGTACACAAAAAAATTAGAATTACCGAATCTTATTTTTTAGCTACTGTATATACAGTAATTAGTCAAAACATCTCTCTCATCACAACTCAAATATTCACAAGTACACACATGATCACATCCGACAACAATCAATTACATCGGATTAAAAAAAAAAAGAATACCGAATCTCTCTCATCCAGTCACTGTACTTCGAGTCTTCATCTACTATCTATCTCTCCTATTACTCATATATACATCGATCAAATTTTTTTACACAATACCGAATCTCAGATTTAGATCATCATCGATTAATATCTATCTTCATCTCACAACATCAATCAATCAAATTCATATTCTTCATCATACATCAAAACAATTGCAACAATTAGTGTTTTCGTTGTTAACCGAAAACACACTTTGAACAATTTCGAATTGTTTGAAGTACTACAGATCATATCGTTCAGAGATTCAGGTTCTTAAGAATCTTGTGCAACTATTTGAAGCTCCATATCACGTTTAATTTCATCAATTTGATTCAGAACTCAAAGTCAAAGTTAGTTTGCGTTTGGTCAACAAATCAATTGGAATGAATCCTGGAGTTTCAATTGTTAAAATTGGTTTACGAGTGTTCGGTGAATGATTTAGAGCAACTTTTGTGTTAACTTCAACATCAGAAATGATCTTAATCGTGAATTCGAATTTTTGGTACCTATATGTTACGTGACCTGTTCATCTTCAATTCTACAAGATTAGATGCTGATTTGGATTGAATTACTTCAGACTCTTGTTAATCGCTGCTATTGACAACCTCAGGAATCAATTTCAAGCTTTAATTTCAACTATTGCAATTTTTGGCGAATTTTAGTGTTCATCTTCCTTGAAGAACACATTCGATATACAGTTACTCGGTACACACTCGGTATATCATTCGGTATATGTGAATTCGGTATCACATTCAGTATCTCATTCTGTATACATTCGGTATACATTTGGTTACTGCCTTGATAAATCACGTTTGGTATTGGATCATATTCAGGAAGTACAAATTGTTACCGAATCTCATTAGGCTTGATTTGCCTGGTTGGGCTTACTAATTTATTTGGCCCAACAAGAAATTTTCAGCCCATATACCGAATCTGAGTGACAATTTGTCAAATTTAGTCCCTGA
Organism: Rutidosis leptorrhynchoides; assembly: GCF_046630445.1. Lineage (NCBI taxonomy): Eukaryota > Viridiplantae > Streptophyta > Magnoliopsida > Asterales > Asteraceae > Rutidosis > Rutidosis leptorrhynchoides. The sequence continues at coordinate 423,474,647 of NC_092333.1, forward strand.
TAGTTTCAGACTTTTGCAAGAAAAGTCCTATACCGAATCTGGGGACTTATTTGACAATTTTAGTCCTTTACAGAATCTGATTCCTTGTCAGACCAGTCCCTTACTGAATCTGGACTAACGAGGACTTGACGAAAGTTAACGAAACGTTCAAAAACAAAATTTAATTCACCGGAACCATATTTTGAGGGGGAGAAAAGGCGATAATACTTGATAATATTCAACGTTTCGTGATGATGACACCCAAATTTTATTGAAAGATTCAATCATCGAGACAAGAGATGTTCTTGTTATTACAACAATCCCGAAAAATGTGCTTTTATCAAATATGTGGAAGCAATAAAAGTTACACAACTTGAGTCGATTGCTTTGTTAATGACTCCAGCAGAGCCATCGTCTGTTGAAGTGACTGCACATTATGAATATGGTTGTTCATGCTACAACATAAGTGAACGTTCCAATTGTATCTTTATACAACACAAACTTCATCAACAACTTCAAACAGAACTTCAACATATGTGAGAACAAGAAGTTCAAACAACATCTTCAGAGATTTCTAAGTTGCAAGCTCAAATCAAAGAATTGGAATCTCTTATTGCATACAGTAAATCAGAATATGAAAAGATTCAAAAGCAAGTGACTACTCTTCAAAGTGACTTACAGAGTCAAGCAAAGACTTACAAAGAAAACGATGAGAGTACCGCTCATATCATTCAGGATCTTCGTTCACAGGTTGTTGAAAAACTAATACTTTCCAAGGAACGTGAGCTTGATTCAAAGATCATCACTCAACTTCGCAATCAGAATCGAAAATTAATGTGTGACTTTGAGAAACGCATGTCTGAGTTACAAAAGGAGTTAGATGTTAAATCAACACCAATTCCGAAACCCACTATGGTGTCACTAGGAGTTAATACTGATCCGATATCAGTAGTGCATGCATCAATGACGACGATTCCGAATTCTCCTCAAACTGTTGAGAAGAAGGTAATCAAGACGAAATCCACTCCTCCTACAGTTTCTAAACCCAAGACAACATTTTCCTCAAGCAAAAAGATTTATTCCGGTTATGAAACCAACGTGAATCTTTCATTTCTGAAAACCACATACGGGGAGAATGGAGAAATTACGGGTTATCGTGATCAATATGGTTGGTTTCCAAACAAAACCAAGAAGTCATCCATAGGTCTGACAAAAACCCCTCGTTCCAAAGTTGACCTAGTTTCTCAAACTTCAAAGATTCAGTTTCCGAAACAAGTGTCAATCAAAGCTGGCACCACACACGTTTCCGCAACAACAAAAACCAAATACTCTTTTCAAGAGTTACTTAAGTTTAAGCCACGATCCGTGAATATGGCTAAAACTTCATTCCCTTCAATTCCACCGGAACTATTCTCGAAAGCTAAACCAAATGTCCCTACAAAGTGGAGTGAAGAATCTATAGATGCAATTGATGATACCTACAAATGGTATTTCAAACGACGATGATTTAACTTCACTACGGTTTCCATATACTTCAGTATGGGACCCGTCTTCAAAGAGATGTTAACATCATACCTTGACTGACGTAACTTGTCAAGGGGGAGAAAGTGTTCTTACTTTCAGGGGGAGCACCGATTATTCTTTCCAGGGGGAGTGAACACATGATTACCACGATTCCTGACTCTGATACCTTGATTAAGTTTCCGCATTAGTTAAGGGGGAGCTATGCATGAAGATTCAACGCCGATTATCTTTGTGTAGGCTCTGATACCCTTTCCCTCTCAGATCAAAATATGCTTAAGAGTTAATCACATTTTGAGGGGGAGATATAAGGGAAAGTACGAGGTCTTCAGCAATTTTCTTATTCAAAGAAGATTCTCAAGAAGTCCGTTGAAGCTCCAATAATTCAAGAAATTCAAGTTCGTCAATAACAGCTACATACATGAATCGAAGACTAGACTTATAGTTTAGATTTTTTGTATGTAATTAGTAAGGTTGCTAAATTTTTGCACACAATTAATGCAAAGGGAGAGATTGTTAGAACCCCGGGAATTGCATAGATTATGTGCTAAGCCTTGTAATGGTGGGATATTGAAGAGGGATATAAATATTCCATAAGGCAACCTTAGAAGTGAGCCATCACATATAGCCAAAGTACCTAAGTGAGTTCAAGAGAGTTGTGGAATTAGTCAATATTGTATATTTGACTAATTCTCTCAACATTCATATCAATATACACGGTATTCATACGTAATCGGACCTAACAATAACTGTATGCATAAATCTTTCCTTCCGTAGATGAAGCGCGGTTGGTTCATTCTCTCAATTGTTTCTTAATTGAGGGGTTTTACGAATCATGAAGGGTTTGAACGCAGATTGTAATCGTCAAGATACAAATGAGGTTTAAGATGAAATCAAGTGGCAAACTTGAAGAAACGTTTAGTTTCATATGTGTTAATTAATATTTTAATTCATTTTAATTGTCCAATGTTAGTAGTCCACAGTTAGTAGTCCAATAATTCATATATATTTTAATATATAATATTCAAATTAATACGTGTCGTGAGCCATTGTATACAAGTCTCAGACTCGATCACAACTCAAAGTATATATATTATTTGAGAATCAACCTCAACCCTGTATAGCTAACTCGAACATTACCGCATATAGAGTGTCTATGGTTATTCCAAATAATATATATAGATGACGTTGATATGATATGTCAAAACATTGTATATGTGTCCCGATATTTAAAATAACTAACAGTATTTAAATGACGATAAATAAAGTGCATAAAATAAATAACATATTTTAAATGACGATAAATAAAATTGCGAAAATTAAAATTGCGATAATTAAATTGCGATAAATAAATGTAATAAGGAATTAACAGTTAGCTAGGAACAGTTAGCTAGGAACAGTTAGCTAGGATTTTGTTAGCGTGGTTTCTTAACAAAATTTCTCATAGTTAATTTGTTTGTTTCTACGAACTTTTATTTTGTCAAATGTTTTCTTCATTATGCCACTTGTTGGATTCTGATAGGTCAAAATCCAAATATGAAATTGAATGAAAATAGTTATTCTGTGGTGAACGGATTCGTATATCGGTGGATGTAAATAGGATAGTAAATGACTGTTGAATCAGATTCGAAGAATGTACAGTGTAACTTATTAATGTGAAATCTAAATATTCCTCGGGTATTACCTACCCGTTAAAATATTTTCACCATTAACAGTTTATACAAAAAAAATTTAATTAAAATCTTTATGAAAATATACATACATATATATTTTCTTCAGAAGTAATCATGGATTTAATGAGTTAATATAATATTAAACTCATTTGATTTACCGTTACAACTAGTATACATAATCTCTAAAACAATAGAGATTACATAATCGCCATGAAGAACGAAGATAATTGATGTAGAACGATACGTAGAACGATGATTATACTCGAGATACATAATGAGACGTTGAGGCATGGACTATTGATGGTACTGGTGCTATTATTGATGGTACTGTTGGTGCCGGTGATGTTGCTGAAGCTGGTAAATTTTGTACCATATTCTTTAAATTGATTACTCGAGTGCGAAGTTCGTTGACTTCTTCTATTATTCTGGGATGATTGTCTGTCGGAACGAGCGGATGAATAAGGTTTAGAATTTTAGATAGAATATAATCGTGGCGAGATACTCTGGAAATGAGTGTGAAAATCGTATTACGAACAGGTTCATTGGTAAGTGCTTCAGGTTCTTCACCAAGAGTGCAGGTTGGTGGGTGGAAAGGATCGCCTTCTTCTCGTTCTTAATGATTAAGTAGGCTACAAACCCATCCCCAATTCATCCAGAATTGAAGATGACTAATTGGTTGATCCTTTTCGTTTACACTGCTTTTGGAGCTTAGGTGAATATCCATATCGGAATAGCTGTCAGAATCTGAGGAATTTAAATTAGTTGCGAGTTCCATCTTGTACAATTAGGTAAAAGGGTTTTCGATATGAAATGATTTTTGGATATCGGATGATATTATAATTACATAGAATACCTATATATGGTACAGGAGATCCCGTAGATTACGGAGGAATTTTCGGAAGCTGTCAGGCAAAGTTTACAATAACAGATGTGCTAAGATACGAATTTATCTATACACTATCTATGCAATAGAGGCAGTAAGATGTGTCTAGACTTAAGGATGATAAGCAAGTAATTTTTGACCAAAATGATAAGCAAAACTTTTGACATGCAGACACGGTCGAAGTCCAGACCCACTAATGCATCTAAACAACTATCAGTTAGACACACTAATGCAAGACCTGGTTCGCTAAGACCACCGCTCTGATACCATATGAGACGACCCGTCCTAATCCATAAGGATGAATACAATAGCCTATGGTTACATTGCGAGGTGCTTGACCTCTATATGATACATTTTACAAACATTGCATTTGTTTTTAAAAGACAAACTTTCATTACATCGAAAGTTGAAGACATGCATACCATTTCATAATATATCCAACTATAAATGACTTAATAATAATCTTGATGAACTCAACAATGCAACGTCTTTTGAAATATGTCATGAATTACTCCAAGTAATATCTCTAAAATGAGCAAATGCACAGCGGGAGATTTCTTTCATACCTGAGAATAAACATGCTTTAAAGTGTCAACCAAAAGGTTGGTGAGTTCATTAGTTTATCATCAATATTCATTTCCATCATTTTTAATAGACCACAAGATTTCATATTTTCATTTCTCATAATTATCATGCATGCATATAGCCATCTGCATAAAAATCATTCATATAGATTGAACACCTGGTAACCGACATTAACCGTAATGCATAGAATATCCCTACAGACATCGTCGTTTGTATAATAATAATCTCGAAGTACTAAAGCCATTCATAGACATGAATGGGGGTTGTTAGGTCCAATAGATCTATCTTTAGGATTCGCGTCAATTAGGAGCCATTTCCCTAATTCTTAGGTTACCAGACTTGAAGGGCGATATTTGATTTCGATAATCCAACCATAGAATGTAATTTTCGATTACTTGTGTCTATTTCGTAAAACATTTATAAAACAGCGCATGTATTCTCAGTTTCAAAATATATATTGCAAAAGCATTTAAAAAGGGAGCAAATAAAACTTACTATACGATATTTTGTAGTAAAAATATGCATACGACGATACTGAACAATGCAGGGTTGGCCTCGGAACAATGCAGGGTTGGCCTCGGATTCACGAACCTATATCAAGTATATATATTAACACTTATAATTGAAATCGAACAAATTTATGTATTATTCTTAGTGATATAATTATTATATTTAATAATTTATAGGTTTCATTAATAATTTAATGAGATATATTTACTTTAGATAAAAAAAATACTAATATAGTTATGTTATATGTATTAAATATATTTTTATATAATTAATATTTATTTGTTATAATATTAATAATAGGAATAATATTAATAATAATGATACTTATAATAATAATAATAATAATGATAATACTAATAATAATGTTAATATTGATAATAAAAATGATAATAATAATAAAATATATGAAAATTTTAATAATGATAGTAATAAAATAAAAGGGTTGTATTATTTTTACAATAAAAACACTAATTTTGATAAAAATTCTTAATACTAATAATACTTAATAATAATACTTGTTTATAAATATATTAACGTTAATAATAGTAATAATAATAATAATGATAATAATACTTATAAAAATGATAGTAATAATAGTATTAATGATAATAATAATAAAATGTATTATTTTTATAATAATAATAATAATAATAATAATAATAATAATAATAATAATGATAATATTAATAATAATAATATTACTAATACTAACAATAATGATAATAATTTTAATTGTATTAATGATAGTAATAATAATAATTATCTTAACCATAATAACACCAACCAATAATAATGATAACAATAATAACAAAAATAATAATAAATATAACTTAACTACCTCAAAAGCTTTTCCCAAAAACAGAATGCCCCAGACAGGGTTCGAACCCAAGACCTCTCGTATAAACATTTTCCTCCTAAAACCACTGAAGCACTCGTGTATTCTTGTTTTAATACGCGTTTTTAATTATTTAATATATATACGAACAGTTATCATCATCTCCTTCATCATACTCCCATGGACTCATCATCATCATCATCATCATCATCATCATCATCCTAATAATATCCATCATCATAATCTTAATCGCTAACACATCATTCGCTACACAACATCATCATTTCATGTCACCATCTTCCATTTATTTTCTTCGTGATCATCCTCCATCTTCATACGTCGCCACCATCATCATCACTTCGTTATCACTGTTTCCATCAAGCTATTAATTACAGTGAATTTTCATCGTTAACAGAAATAATTAGAAACAGGAACGTAGCAACAAACAGTATCGTCTTCAACATCATCGTTAGCATACCCATCACTATTCATTGTCTTCTCCATAATCATTTCACTGTTCATCATTTCCTTAACTCTTGTAGGTGATGTTAATTTGATGGTGATGGTGGCCGGAGGTGTGGTAGTCGTAGGCGAAGAGAAAGGAGGTGTCAAGGGTGGTGAAAGTTCTAATAAGATGGTGGGTGTTGGAGGTTCACGGTGGTTTAGTGTGGTGAGTGAAGGTGATTGCTCATGGATGGAAGCCGATGGTGGTGATGATCGTGGAACAGAAATAGTGACAAGAGGAATAACAACGAAACAACAATGAAACAGCAGCTAAATGGTGTTATTGGGGTGCGTTTTTGGGGCAGTTTATGGCTGCCAATAGTAGCAGCAGGATACATAACGTAAGCTGCAGTAGTAGCTTTGGGTTGTAGCTGTATTCGAACTAGGAAATCGAAAAGAAGACATGAGAGAGAGAGAGATGGCAGTTGCAATAGTGGCTGTTGGTTCTTGGTTTGCAAGGTGGGTTGCCGGAAGTCGAGGGTGGTGAGAGCGATGGAAGATAATACGGAGTACGTCTTGAAAAGCCAAAAATGGTTAAATATGGCTTAAAATAACATGACATCAAAACAACAATTAGTGATTACCGTTTGGGTGTTTCTGAATGGAAGAGTGAGTCATGTATAAACAACAGGGAAATGAAGATGTACGAGTATATCAGTTATAAGGGTACCATAGACCTACATAGCCATAACCAATCTTATTATTCATTAATGAATCACTAAAACAATCACGAATATTACACTCGAGAACCTTGCTTGATATCCGCATACAAGAACCAAAGTGTAAACAATAATCTCTAGTATCAATATAAGATTAAGGTGAAGATGAATGAATATAATAATGAAAGTGATAAGTAAATTCGGAGAAAAAGAATCAGTGAGATGATTAATTTTGATAGAAAGAATAAAGAATAGAATGATGGTGTAGTGTAGTGTTCTCAATTGATCAATCATCAAAATAATTGATCAATCATCAAAAGAAAAGTAATATATAATATATAGTAAGAAAATAAAACGTGCACCCAATTGGTTAATCCTACTGACACTAATTCACGCACTGGATTTCGTACCCCGTTGATAATTAGTGGTGGATAAAAGTTCTCAGAAAAATTCCAAAATTTTAAATTAAGTACCTTTAATTATTTTGGTCATTATGGTATAAAATTTGGTTATTAATTTATTAAATAAAAATTACATCAACTGTCCCTCTCGATTCTGGGTAAAATATAAAAAAAAATGTTAAAACTTAACAAATAGTTCCTAAATACATTTCTAATAAGCGTAAAATTTATAGAACTCATTTTCGTATCGCCGTTTATTTTAAAATTACATAAGTTTGAATTTAACTTGCTTAATATCAATCGGAACATCAAACGAGTATTACAATCATTTAATATTTATTTTTAATATACTTTATATATATAGATATATTTTAAATAATAATTATTATAATATCCTATTTTTATTTTATTAATTTTTAATAACAACAACATATAATACTTCAAATTATATTTTGAATTATTATTTATATATACATACACACATATCTATTTACAATTAATTATTCGTGAATAATCGGGCACAGTCCAAAGGTAAATGATTACATGAAAATAGTTTACAAATTTTAATATTCAACATTACAGAATTTGCTTATCGTGCCGAAAACATATAAAGATCAAGTTTAAATTTGGTCAGAAATTTCCGGATCGTCACAACAACCATCTTGCTCGGTGTTCAAAACAATAACGCATGATTAGTAACATCATAACATAGCATAGTTAGTCCACCTATTCACCAATGCACTAACCAAAACCCGTACCGACCCGTAGTCCTACAAGTCCCGCATATAAAATCACAACACAAAAGTCTAAGTCTAGACGCCTATCTCAAGTCACCTAAATCCCTTAGACAATGCTCTGATACCACTTATAATGACCCAACCCGTTATCCAACCAAAAATGTGAAATAAAAAAAAAAATTTCAAAACTGCTCTGACCAGACTGGGTGCGCAGCGCGCAACCCAGCCTGTACGCGGCGCACAACCCAGTCTGTGTGCGGCGCGCAGACTGCTGGACAGCCCGCTATCCAAATTTTGCGATTTCCGTTTAAAGATGTCCCCCTTCCCGGCACTTTTAGACGAAACGCTTTTTACAACATGTTATAATAGGTAAAACTAACACATTCCAATAATAAAACGAGTTTTACAACGCGGGGCCCCCATATGCCCAAAATACCCTTAAGTACAAAAATACAAGTTTCGACCACAAAAGTTTAATTTCCAAACGACACTTAGAGCATGGTGTTTGGGGTTAAACTACCAATATCTTGGTCGAACTTCCAAAGCTAAACCCTCGAGAGCCACTACTAATCCAAACGAATACCTTTGCCCTTGTTCACGCCGAAGCCTAAAAAGGTAAATAACGAGAGGGTAAGCTAACGCTTAGTGAGTAGAATAAATATATACATGCATATACAACTTACCTACTCGCATCCATAACATCATATAATGCATTTAATTGCATATCATCTCATAACAAAAGCTAGTATCATCAAATCGTACAACTAGCAACATCAATAGCATAAATAATCATAATAATAATTAAATTCTAACGTCCACAAATTATAAACCATGGTTAACCAATATCGCAAGGGAATGACCTCGCGAACAAGTCATCGGTGTTCATAACAACCATTAGCGGCCAAAACGGCTATGGTATGCTAACCCCCAAGGTGTTCCATTACGGCTAAGGGATCACCCCCAAGTGTTCCAAAATGGCTATGGCATCACTTGTTCACGTGTGAGTAAGAACCGGCTATTCGATTAGCTCCCAAAACGGCTATGGTATGCTAACCCCGAGGTATCCCAAAACGGCTATGGTATTCCCCCAAAGTGTTCCAAAACGGCTATGGCATCACTTAATAGCGGCTATCACTCACAACCATGTGCACAAAACGGCTATGTGCATAATTAATACGGGCAAATAAATCATATACATACATACATAAATATCCCACTCACCTTATCGTCTTGGTGAGATTTCCAACAATACTTGTAACCTTCAATGCGAGTCACCTAATACAATTTAATGCCCAATTAATTCACGTGTTATTCACCCACGAAACTCACTAGTGCATTTATGACGCCATTGCACTAGAATCACTCAATCAAGATCCAATCTCACAGTTAATCACTAAAAGTTAGTGATTAAGGTTCTAAGACTCCCATCAATACATATCTAGGGTGTTTTCATACCCAATTTATTCCACTAGGTCAAACTTACCCATTTCAAGTCATCCATGAACCCCAAATAACACTTTTTACTAACAACACAAGTGAGCTAGTGATTAACTAACTATTTAAGACTCATTAACACCATTTATTACTTTGAAACCCTAGGTTAGTCATTTTTGAGTCCTCATACCTCACTCTTACCTAAAAACCCCTAAAATCACCAACAATGGGTTTTATGTTTATCTCTAACCCAAAACCCTAACCCTTGAACAAATTAAACTAAGGAAATCAAGATTAGGACTTACCACCACAATCAAAACGTAGCTAGTGATGAGACGAGCAACTTTATAACTCGAGCTAGGACCCAAAACTAGTTTCTTCTTCCTTTGCTTGAGCTTTCTCACACTAGGAATCTCTCTCTCTAAAATTGATGTGGGAGGGATGAGGTTGTTGGAAGTGGAGTAAATGACACCCCAAGATCTGATCTAGTGGCCTTAAACTCGTCCCCAAGTGAATTTACCAAAAAGCCCTTCTAAAATATCTAATTAAAAGAAACAGAATCTGCCAACAGGAGCAGTGCGCGGCGCGCTCCCTTATATGTGCGCGGCGCGCACAAGAGTCTGAACAGGCTCT